>NC_057809.1:587733884-587757357 GCF_018294505.1 Triticum aestivum | reverse complement strand
TTTAAAAGAATTGCCACAGTCGGACGTCTGAGCGACATCACAAAAAGGGCTTTAAAAGAAATGCCACAGTCGGACGTCTGAGCGACATCACAAAAAGGGCTTTAAAAGAAATGCCACAGTCGGACGTCTGAGCGACATCACATAAAGGGCTTTAAAAGAAATGCCACAGTCGGACGTCTGAGCGACATCACATAAAGGGCTTTAAATTCACCAGTAAACAATACTCATAATAAACATTCACACCATGAGAATAAACGGGTTAGTCCATCCACAGGGATAATCATTCAATCGGACTTAGCACTCATGCGATTCACCGGAGTCTCTGTCATCAAAGCTGACAATTGATTAGGATCAGATGGAACGAACTTGACATGGAAGAGATGATTTGGAGGAATATATGACTCTGAAGAGTTTGTACAAAAATTTTCCCACAGTCAACGGATTTCCGTAGTCCCGAAGGACTAGTTCCGTTTATGGTATTTCGGGAGAAAACACAACTAACCGGTACACACCCATCCTACCTCTCGATGCTAGGAATCACCCTAGACATCGTCCAAGAAAAACTTTTGAGACGGGGAGATCACAATCTCGAATAGCATGGGATCAAATTTATATACGCGCGCTCTAAGGGGTGCCCCCCTCTCGGTCCCAACCGGAAACACCCATGCCCCCTGACCGGATGACTGGCTTTAATCCAGGGCCATGGAACCATCATCACGGCCTCTCCTCTTTGGTGTGTACCACGAAAGTGGTTTGCAACTTACTAAACCATATTCCTTGCGGAAAACATGTGGTAGTACAAGGAAGGAAATGATAGGTACTGGACCGAAATGGTTTGACACTGAAGTCACATAGTCTGGCGTAAGACTGGCATGCTACAACACTGCCATCGTACCCATCCTCATACCAACACATGGCCATTCATATTCACGTTCATCCACGTATGGATCATTGAACTCACTCACCTCGTTATCACATAAAATAACGTTCATCGGTATGCTTACCAACATGCCATGAAACTAACTAAATGCAAAACATGCCGAGACACTCATCATATCAAAAGTTCAAACTTGCTTGCCTGGTTCAGAGTAGTCGGAGCCTAGCTCGGTGAAGTTCGCGGCTCCGTCACCTCCTTCGGTATCTACGGTTTAAAGAAAATACATGCGCTAACGTAAATACCAAGGAGAGCACAGAAGGTAAACTAAATATTTTTCAAATAAATCTGATAAAAAACTAGACAAAATTTTAAAGAGAACATAAAAAGAATCAATCAAAAATACTTTTCTGATTAAAAGTTATAAGGGTTTTTGTCCAGGGACTTATCTGTAATGAAACAGAAGATTTCCAGGGGCTAGTTTATAAAAGTAGAAAACGCTTCGGTAGCGATTACGCCAGCCCGAAGAGAAAACGTATTTGGCAGAAGGCGTTTTCAGATAACGCTTCGTTTAGAAAGGACAGAGAGGCTGACAGCGGGTCCCACTTGTCATGTTTAAATATTCAAATGGGAGGGACGAGGCTCGTCGGCGCCCGAGAGCTGCTGAGGTCGCCGGCGGCGATCCACGGCGAGGCATGGGGATCAGAGGTTACCAATGTGCTCACCGTGTCCTTCCGCAGCGGCGGGGGGTGGTGTTGGTCGCCGGTGAGCACCACGTCGACGGCGGTCTCAACTCCGGCGGACGGTGGTTCGGGCGTGGATGGAGCTCGTCGGAGAGGGCTGCAAAGATCAAATTGAGGTGGGGGTTAGACTACTGGGTGCAAGAGAGGGCTACGGACGAGGTTTGGGCGCCGGAGGTGGCCTCCCCGAAGTGAATCGAGCTGGAGGCCGAGGCGGATCGGGGTGGCCAGAGCCGGGGAAGGAGACCTCCTCGAGGTCCTCCCAGTGGCCTGGCGGGGTGTTGGTGAGTAGTGGGGGTGCTGCGTGCACGAGAGTGAGCTCGGGACCCCTTTATATAGGCGGTCCGAGGCGGTTGACGTGAACGGAGATTTGCGGCGAGCGATTACGGTGGCGCAGTGCTCGGTCGGGGTGGTTAGGGAGTCGAGCGTCATCACGGAGGTTCAAAGGGTCCATTTTTGTGCTAAGCTGGCCGGGGTTTGGGCGTTTGGGTCGAGCTCGACGGAACGGGGTGGCGCGGGCCCGTCGGCGGCAGAGAGCGCGCTCCGTGCGTGCTGCGCCACGGCCACGGTGCCGCATGCGTGCGTTGGCACGGAGAAGGCCACGCGGAGCCACCAGAAGATTTGGGCGGTGCCGAACGGCGTTGCGCCGCCGTTCTCCTCCCTGTCGGCCGTTACGGGGAGCCGGCCACCGCAAGACACGCCGGCGCAGGCGGGCCAGGGCGCCACCGACGCCAGGGTCGCGCCAAGTGCGCGTGTGAGGCTTCGGACAAGCAAGCGAGGCCGCGAGCAACGTGCCAAGTGCACTGTGGCCGCGTGACTGAAACTGTCGAAACTGAAGATGACACTGAAACTGAATTTCTGAACTTTGAACAGTAACAATGCCCACAAGGTGTTCGATCAAATGAAAATGGCCTCTGGTGATTTTTCCTTGAGCTGATTTTTGGTGGAGTGGCTTCTCCTTGCTCAAGTAGGCTGTATGATTTTTGGTGGAATTTTTGGAGGAGTGTAGATATGAATTTCACCAAATTTGGCAAATCTGGTCCAAACTTGCAGAGACTAAATTTTGAAAATCTTGAAAAGAGGAGGAGTGGATCAAGATGGTTCTGGGTTATGGATGCTAAGGACAATCCAGGAGAATTGGTTTGAGGTCAAAACTCATATGCAATAGGGCACTTGCTTTGAAAATCTCTCAGGCTCCAAATAATTTTCAGAATTGAATTTGGGGAAAAATAATTAGAATAAAAATCCAAAACCAGTTTGGATTAGTTGGGACAGATAATTTAGGTTGATCACAAGGGGGAGGGGAGGTTTTGGAGGGGTTTTATCTCATGGGCAAAAATACAAAGCCAAGGGTGGCTTCAAAGATATGAAAATCCCAAATTTTCATGGGGTTTCTTTTTAAAAGAAAATTTTAAACTCCAAAAATAATTTTGAGAGAGAACCAACAGAGAAGAAGTTTGCAAAAGATCAACCACCAAAGTTTGAAAGAAAAAAAAATCCCTGCCAAGGCAAAAAGAGGTTTTTAAGAAGAAGGTTTTTTCTGAGAAAGAAAAAAAAATTTAAAAGAACAAAAGTCTCTCCTCAAAACCACAAAGCTTTTTGATAAAAAACCAAATAAAAATTTTGGAGTGTCACAAGTTAGCCACACAACATCAGGCTCGGCAGCTCACGCCGGTTCGTCCAACCACCTTGACTGAACCTGGTGTTACTTCTAGTTCTCTGGGGGTGCCTTACCTTATCCCCGCTTTACGCAATGTGCGCTTGCCCAAGGATTTCAAAGGCCCGTGCAAGGTGCCAAATTACACGGCGGATCAACCTCCGGAGACATGGGTGGAGAGCTATGAGATGGCCATGGAGATGCTAGATGTGGATGACGCGGCGTGTGCGAAATACTTCACCATGATGCTTGAAGGAACGGCCCGTACTTGGTTAAAAAGCTTGCCAGCTAATTCTATCAGTTCATGGGCCCAATTACGAGCCTGATTTATCAGTAATTTCAAAGATACCTGTAAACAGCCTATGTCGATAGTGGACTTAGCTGCATGCGTCCAGGAGGAAGGAGAATCGACGACTCATTGGGTGCGCCGGGTTTCACAAGTGTTGCATTCCTCGGACCGCACCAATGCCGACACCGCAGTATTAACCCTAGAAGGCAACTGCCGGTTTGGGCCCCTGAAGCTGAAGTTGGGACGGATGAAGCGTCATTGCACCGACATGGGGACCCTCATGGTCGCTTTGGTGAAATATGCTGATTCTGATAGTACCAAGGATCCCGAATCTGATGATGACAAGACAGGGAAAGGAAAAAAGAACAACAGCTCCAAAGGTCAGCAGCATCACTGGGCAGGTAATGGTGGAGGTGGCAAGCGTAAAGCGGATGGTAACATGGACTTTGTGGCCAATACCAACGCACAGGACAATGGCCAGCGACGAAAGGGTAGGCCGAAAAATTGTAATGGAGCATCCAACCCTAACCCTAACCGCCTAAACTATCTGCTAAACCAGCCCTGCCCGAAACATGGGACGAAGGAGGCGCCAGCAAACCACCTTTGGAAAGATTGCTTTATTATGCAGGAATTCAAGAATTCTGATAATTTCCGGTATGATCATGAATCTGGCGGTGGCTCGGGATCCGGGCCGGGTTACGGAGGAGGAAGTTCCGGTTCAGGATTCAACGGTAATCCGGGCGGACATAATGGTCAAAGTAGTCAGTGTTGGAAATATGCCCTAGGGGCAATAATAAAAGGTTTATTATTATATTTCCTTGTTCATGATAATTGTCTTTTATTCATGCTATAATTGTGTTATCCGGAAATCGTAATACATGTGTGAATAACAGACACCAACATGTCCCTAGTAAGCCTCTAGTTGACTAGCTCGTTGATCAACAGATAGTCATGGCTTCCTGACTATGGACATTGGATGTCGTTGATAACGAGATCATATCATTAGGAGAATGATGTGATGGACAAGAGCCAATCCTAAACATAGCACAAGATCGTATAGTTCGTTTGCTAGAGTTTTCCAATGTCAAAGTATCTTTTCCTTAGACCATGAGATCGTGTAACTCCCGGATACCGTAGGAGTGCTTTGGGTGTACCAACGTCACAACGTAACTGGGTGACCATAAAGGTATACTACGGGTATCTCCGAAAGTGTCTGTTGGGTTGACACGGATCAAGACTGGAATTTGTCACTCCGTATGACGGAGAGGTATCACTGGGCCCACTCGGTAATGCATCATCATTATGAGCTCAAAGTGACCAAGTGTCTGGTCACGGGATCATGCATTACGGTACGAGTAAAGTGACTTGCCGGTAACGATATTGAACGAGGTATTGGGATACCGACGATCGAATCTCGGGCAAGTAACATACCGATTGACGAAGGGAATTGTATATGGGGTTGCTTAAATCCTCGACATCGTGGTTCATTCGATGAGATCATCGAGGAGCATGTGGGAGCCAACATGGGTATCCAGATCCCGCTGTTGGTTATTGACCGGAGAGCAATCTCGGTCATGTCTACATGTCTCCCGAACCCGTAGGGTCTACACACTTAAGGTTCGATGACACTAGGGTTGTAGGGATATGTATATGCAGTAACCCGAATGTTGTTCGGAGTCCCGGATAAGATTCCGGACGTCGCGAGGAGTTCCGGAATGGTCCGGAGGTAAAGAATTATATATAGGAAGTGCTATTTCGGCTATCGGGACAAGTTTCGTGGTCACCGGTATTGTACCGGGACCACCGGAAGGGTCCCGGGGGTCCACCGGGTGGGGCCACCTATCCCGCAGGGCCCCATGGGCTGGAGTGGGGAGGGGAACCAGCCCTTAGTGGGCTGGTGCGCCCCCCAAGGCCCACCCCTTGCGCCTAGGGTTGAAACCCTAGGGTGGGGGGGGGGCTCCCCACTTGCCTTGGGGGGCACTCCACCCCCCTTGGCCGCCGCCTCCCCTAGGAGATTGGATCTCCTAGGGCCGGCGCCCCCCTAGGCCCCCTATATATAGTGGGGGGAGGGAGGGCCTCAAACCCACGCCTTTGGTGCCTCCCTCTCCCTCTCCAACACCCCCTCCTCCTCCATAGAGCTTGGCGAAGCCCTGACGGAGTACTGCAGTTCCACCACCACCACGCTGTCGTGCTGCTGCTGGAGCCATCTTCCTCAACCTCTCCTTCCCCCTTGTTGGATCAAGAAGGAGGATATGTTACGCTGACCGTACGTGTGTTGAACGCGGAGGTGCCGTCCGTTCGGCGCTAGGATCTCCAGTGATTTGGATCACGTCGAGCACGACTTCCTCATCCCCGTTCTTTGAACGCTTCCGCACGTGATCTACAAAGGTATGTAGATGCAATCCGATCACTCGTTTCTAGATGAACTCCTAGATGGATCTTGGTGAAACCGTAGGAAATTTTTTGTTTTCTGCAACATTCTCCAACAGTCAGAACAACCAGGGTGGTTACAACCAACAGCAGCAACAGTCAGGTTATCAGAGCAACCCAAAGCAGTTGAGTAATGGGAAGTACCATGTCTTCACCACTAGCTTGGACAAGCGAGACCGGAAAGTTCAGAGGCGGGCGGTCAACTCTGTTGAACCGGCCATACCCCGTTATCTACGTTGGTCTGAACAGCCAATCATATGGAGCAGAGAAGATCACCCTCCCCAGGTCGATAATCCGGGTCAGTTGGCTCTGGTGGTGGCGCCTCAGGTGGGAGGTTACAAGTTCACCAAGGTGCTCATGGATGGAGGGAGCAGCATTAACATCCTGTACTATGAGACCTTCCGTCATATGGGACTAACAGATAAGAATCTCAAACAGTCTAATACAGTATTCCATGGTGTAGTGCCTGGCAGATCAGCATATCCCGTTGGTAAGATAGCTCTGGAAGTGGCCTTTGGGGATGATCATGATTCCAGGTCGGAGACATTGACGTTTGAAGTGGTGAAAATCCAAAGTCCATATCATGCCCTATTTGGGCGTTCGGCCTACGCCAAGTTTATGGCTCGGCCCTGTTATGTATATTTGCAGCTCAAGATGCCGGGTCACAAGGGGACAATAACGGTTCACGGAAGCCGCAAAATCGCTTTGGAATGCGAGGAATGAGATGCGGCTTATGCAGAGTCGGTTTGTGCCACCGAGGAGTTGAAGTACTATAAAGACAATGTTGATCCGGCGGACATGACCCCGTTGAAGAAGCCAACTACGGAGCATGATCCGGCCCTGAAGTTCAAATCGGCAGAAGAAACTAAGCTTGTTGACTTCGTACCTGGCGATTCATCCAAGCAGTTCAGCATCAGTACCAATTTGGATCCAAAATAGGAAAGCGCGCTCATCGAGTTCATCCATGAGAATCGGGACATTTTTGCATGGAAGCCCTCTGACATGCCAGGTGTACCAAGGCAACTCGCTGAGCACACACTCAATGTGGATCCTAAATATAAACCGGTGAAACAGTTCCTCCGCCGGTTTAACGAGGAAAGACGCAAGGCGATTGGAGAAGAGGTGGCCAGGCTCTTAGCAGCTGGCTTTATTATTGAAGTTTTTCACCCTGAGTGGCTTGCCAATCCAGTGCTGGTCCTCAAGAAAAATGGCACCTGGCGCATGTGTGTGGATTACACAGATCTTAATAAGGCTTGTCCAGCAGATCCTTTTGCCCTCCCCCGTATTGATCAAATTATTGATGCTACGGCGGGTTGTGAGCGTTTAAGTTTTTTGGATGCGTATTCTGGCTATCATCAGATCAAAATGGCAGTTAAGGACCAGGAGAAGACAACATTTATAACTCCCTTTGGAGCCTTCTGCTATGTGTCTATGCCCTTCGGGCTCAAGAGTGCCCAGGCAACTTATCAATGGTGTGTACAAAATTGTCTTCACAAGCAAATCGGCCGTAATGTACATGCTTACGTAGATGATATCGTGGTTAAGTCTAGGGAGAAGGAGACTTTGATTGCTGATTTGAAGGAAACCTTTGATAACCTGAGGGCATACAAGATGATGCTTAATCCGGACAAGTGTGTCTTTGGTGTGCCGGCGGGCAAGCTATTGGGTTTTCTAGTGTCCAACAGGGGAATTGAGGCTAATCCGGAGAAGATCACGGCCATCACCTCCCTGGCTAAGCCAAAGTGTATCAATGATGTTCAACGACTGGCCGGCCAGATTGCAGCATTAAGCCGGTTTATCAGTCGTCTTGGGGAAAAGGCAATCCCTTTGTATCAGATGTTGAAAAAGACAGATCAGTTTGCTTGGAGTTCCGCCGCTGATGACGCGTTTGAAGACTTAAAGCGACAATTGGCCAATCCGCCGGTGCTCGCTGCTCCCATTGACACGGAGCCGTTGCTGCTATATGTTGCTGCCAATACTCGGGCGGTCAGTGTGGCTATTGTGGTGGAGCGAAAGGAGGCAGGCAAGGAGCATCCGGTTCAACGACCGGTCTATTATATCAGCGAGGTGCTAATCGAGTCCAAGCAAAGGTATCTGCATTGGCAGAAGCTGGTGTATGGAGTTTTTATGGCAAGCCGGAAGCTTAAGCAATATTTCCAAGGGCACCCAATTACGGTGGTCAGTTCTGCTCCTTTGGGAGATATCATCCAGAACCGGGAAGCAACTGGCCGGATTGCAAAGTGGGCCATAGAGCTGGGGTCGTACGGTTTGAAGTATGTGCCTCGGACAACGATTAAGTCTCAAGCACTTGTTGATTTCATCAATGATTGGACGGAAATGCAAGCACCTGAAGAAAAGCCGGATCACACGTATTGGACCATCCATTTTGACGGATCTAGGCAGTTGGAAGGCTCGGGGGCTGGAGTCGTATTAACTTCCCCACAAGGTGATAAGTTTTGTTATGTTCTCCGCTTAATGTTCCCTTGTACTAACAATGCAGCTGAGTATGAAGCCTTGCTCCATGGTCTCCGGATGGCTAAGGAGATGAATCTAAGTCGAGTTAAGTGCTTCGGTGACTCGGACCTTGTGGCTCAGCAAGTGTCTGGCACTTGGGACTCCAAGGACCCACTCATGGCAGCATATCGTCGGGAGGTGGACACTGTTGCAGGTTATTTCAAAGGCTATCAGGTGGACCACGTGGACCGGCGGAAAAATGAAGCGGCGGACGCTTTAAGCCGGCTGGGCTCTTAGCGCAAACCGGTCCCGCCCAATGTTTTTCTGGATGTGCTGCACAGCCCGTCGGTCAAGATCCCTGGTGAAGAGGATCTGGCTATTCCTGATCCGGAGGCTCAATTGGTGGCACCTCTTCATGTTATTCCAGATTGGACGCTTCCTTATCTGGCGTACAAGAACCGGGGAGAGTTGCCAGAGGATGAGATTCTGGCCAGGCAGGTAATCCGGCGATCCAAATCCATGGTTATCATCAACGGCGAGTTGCATCATTGCAGTGTATCAGGAGCTTTTCAACGTTGCGTGTCCCCCGAAGAAGGCCGTGAAATTTTGCGCGAGATTCACGAAGGAGATTGTGGTCACCACGCCGGTTCAAAGTCTCTGGTGGCTAAAGCGTTTCGCCATGGCTTCTATTGGTTAACTGCTCATGCTGATGCGGAGGATCTGGTCAGACGATGTGATGGTTGCCAAAAGTTTTCAAGACGTGCTCATGTACCGGCTCAAGAATTGAGAATGATTCCAATTACTTGGCCGTTTGCGACTTGGGGGCTGGGTATGGTTGGGCCTTTCAAAAGGTCCAAAGATAAGAAGACCCACCTCCTGGTGGCGGTTGACAAGTTTACAAAGTGGGTGGAGGCTGAACCTGTTAGCAAGTGTGATGCGGCCACGGCGGTTCAGTTCATCAAAAAGGTGATTTTCCGGTTTGGCTTTCTGCACAGTATTATCACAGATAATGGTACCAATTTGTCCAAAGGTGCTATGAAGGAGTTCTGCGAACGGGAGCACATCCGGCTTGACGTTTCATCAGTGGCACATCCATAGTCCAATGGTCAAGCAGAAAGAGCTAATCAAGAGATCCTGAGAGGCATCAAGCCCCGGCTCATGGTTCCATTGCAGAGAACGCCGGGTTGTTGGGTAGAGGAATTACCATCTGTGCTATGGAGCATCATACTACACCCAACAGATCAACAGGATACACGCCGTTCTTCATGGTCTACGGAGCGGAGGCGGTTCTCCCGAGTGATATCCGTCATGACTCACCTCGTGTGGCGGCTTATGTTGAAGCGGACAACGAGACAGCACGGCAAGACACTTTGGACCTGCTAGATGAAGAACGTGACATAGCAGCCGCCCGCTCGGCGATTTACCAACAGGACCTTCGTCGTTATCACAGTCGCCGAGTCAAAACCAGAGCCTTTCAGGAAGGAGATTTGGTGCTTCGGCTCATTCAAGACCAGACTGATATGCATAAGCTATCCCCACCTTGGGAGGGACCTTTCGTGGTCAGCAAGAATCTGCACAACGGGTCATACTATCTGATCGATATTCGAGAGCATAAAGACTCACGTACATCAGAGGAAGAGACCAACATGCCATGGAACATAGCTCATCTTCGGCCTTACAATACCTGAGCCATTGGCTCTACTTATGTACATATTACGACGATGTATATATTATGATTAAATACAATAAACCGGAACCTCAGCTAAAGTGGGGTATCTGTTCTTTTACATCATGTGTGGTTACACAGAGTTGTTTTAAAGTGGCTTCCGGTTTACCCCTTGAGTTCGCTTTGCTAAAAGCATCGTGTTATATCACTTGGAGGATTGGTCGTGTCCGAACCAATACCATGCCTCTTGATAGGCGAGAGCCACCAGATCACTTGGGGACTTGGTCACGTCTGAACCAGTCATGCCTCTTGATCGGCCTAAGGCCACAGAATCACTTGGGGGCTTGGTCGAACCCGAACCATGACCATGACATTTGGTCGGCATAAATGCCATGGTTTCATTTGGGGACCTGGCTGACTAGAACCATAGTTACACCTAACGGGAGCTTGGTCGTGTTTGGCCATGGTAACACCATTTGATCAGCTTAGGTAAACCTTTTTTGGCAAACGGTTTTGTCATTGCTTTTGCTTCACACTTTTCTTTGAAGGTTTTTTTTTGCTTTTTATTGCGTTTTTTTAAACCAACAAGGTTTTTTAACCAATCAATTGGCGGAACACAGTTCACGTCAATCCGGAGACTATTTGCCTGGTTTGATCCTTGTTGTTAACATCCTCTTACGGAGTAACATGGTGTTTATTATAACCCGGCATGGTTTACATGGTAAACCAGCGTCATATATATATATATACAGGAGTTGTTATCTCCTCCAATAGGGTGGATTTGCAAAGCTTCGCTTCAAGATTTGCCAAGCCAACTTCACACTCAACGATGGCAGGTATTATGTATCTCAAAAATTTGATCATATACTTAAAATTTCGTTTTGGATGTTTTGATTTCATATATACAGACATCATATTCCTCCTGACGGTACAACCGCGCTGGCACTTGACGAATTTATCATTTCAGAAAAGTGTTTTGGAAAGTTCATTACCACAGGAAGAACAAAATATGCACGAAGGCATATCAACATCAAAGATATCAGCCATCCTATTACAAGGCAACATGGGCCCCATAATAATATAATTGTTTTTCACAAAAGAGAGGTAGTTCTTAAACCGGCTTCCGGTTCAAGCTTGGTCACCAGCCTGGCCTGATGGTTGTGGGTCATCCTGCGCCGCTTCAGCCTCCGTTTCTCTACCGAGTGGCTGGAAATCCACAGTTGTCCAGTCGATTCCCATTAAAGCTTGAAAAACAGCTTCATCATGGATCAACAATGACGGGTCAATATCGGGAGCGTAAGTATGCTTACGGATTGGAGGAATCAGATTTTCTGATTCATTGATTGGTGCAGCTATTCGCTTCTTCTGACTGTCATATTGCGCTTGATAACGAGACAAGTCTGCTTCCTCAGCCAACTGACAAGCTAGCGGACGTACCTCCGGGTTTATGGCGCGCAGATCCGCTTCACCAAATTCTGACCCATCTTCCTTCAAGCTGGGATAGCCCTGAACCGCTTCAATAGGATCAAAATCCGGCACCCAGGCCTTTGCCCGGATCAAGGCATTGATTGCACCGGTTCGAGCAGCAGATTTCTTTAGCTCTTCAACCCGGGCAGGAAGCACTGACAGTTTCATCAGAGTATCTTGAATCAAAGTGGGCGCCGGTTTGTTATGAGACGCGGTACAGATGATGCGCTGTGCACCCGTATACAATTGTTCAACCAATGTATAGGCGGCTTTCAATTTCTTCCGCACATCTGACCCCAAGTGACCAATGCGTGTCCCTGAAATACCATAAAAGTTAATAAACCGGCAACTTTGTAAGAAGGCAGAGCCAATTCAGAAGGCAAGCTGGTTTACCAAAGATAGCAGTGGTCATGGCATGCACGTGCCGCTTTATGCTGGTCAGTTCGTCCGTCACTGGTTTTAGCGCAGCCTCGGCATCCTCTGCTCGTTTGATCAAAGCGGATTTTTCAGTAGCCCAATCCGCCTGTTTCTTCTTGAAGCTCTCCTTAAGCTGCTCCATGGCGCTTAAAACACTAGTTAGTTCCTCTTTTGTTTTGGAGGTTTCAGCTTGTTGGGTTTTCAGGTTTTCTTGGAGGTCGGCGATTTGGTTTTCCTTCGTCTTCAGCCCAGCCTGCATGCACACAATTATACGCTTCAACAAAATGGTCCAAGGATTGAAGTACCAACCACATAACAAGTTATGCACTTGGTACTTGGGGGCTAATGCATATTCGATCTTCATCTTTCAATTGCTTACAAAGTCCCAAGATCAATACAAGTATTCAACTTGGCACTCGGGGGCTAATGGCTATTTGCTCGTATATATTCTGATGCGGCAATTTCAATCGCTTAAAGTACCGGTTTAACTATGCTAAGTTGAACCGGCCCTTGGGGGCTACATCAACGAATTTCAAAGCATCAAGATTTGTATTCGTAAGTCCCGGTTTGAAAGAATATTACAAACCGTCCCTTAGGGGCTAGGAGAGTCAGCAAGAATGGAAGCATACAAGCAGGAAGGAGCATATGGAAGTTACCTCATATTTATCTTTCATCATATTAACCAGACCGGCTTCATAGTCGCGACTGGTATACAACCGGTTCAGATAGCCGGAATGGATATCTTGGGGTTCAGAGCAGCATAAGTCGTCAGATCAGCGTTCCACTTGCCTTTGCCAAAGGCAGCAAATTCTTCCTTGGCAGAATGTTTGGACAAAGCAACAGGATTGCTTGGCTCAGTATGGCCAGTGCCAGTAATAACGACCTCATCATCCTGAGTACCGCCGGTTTGCACTGGAGCTGCTGGCCTGTCAGTAGGTTTTGTTGGACCGGTGGAGCTTTCAAACCGGATGGAGTCTGTGGGCTGATTGACAGGACCTGAGGCATCAGCAGGTCTCTCTTCAGCAATAAGATCGTCGTCTTGCTGCGGTGGATCGTTGGGTATATCCTCAGGAATAGCCGTTTCAAGATCGGCTGTCTTGCCTGGCTCAAGAACGACATCTTCTTCGGCCGCTTTGTCCAGGCGGGCCTTCTTGCTTGGCCTCGGTTTGGCCCTGAGAAGAATAACAATCAAATATAGCATATGTTCTAAGGCGACGTACTGCAAATATCACAATAAGTGTAGCTTACCCAAGCACCGTTTTGAGCGGTGGCAGCTGAGTAGCCGATGACTCGCCAGAAGATGAGTGGGAAGTAACCTGGTAATCGGAGTCAGATGGATTAAGAGGTTGACGAAAGCAGCCCGCTTTAGGACAAGCACTGACAAGCAAATTAGAGACCTCTGAATGGCGTTTCCGAACCGGACTGTTCGGTAAGCCGGCGGAGGTAACTACCTGGCCGCTGTGCCGGGTTGTGCGATGGGCTTCGTGTTGTTGGGTCTTCATAAGAAAGTTAGGATCCACATAAGCAAGGGGATGAGAAAATTTAACTTTCCGG
The DNA here is from genome assembly GCF_018294505.1 of Triticum aestivum. Lineage (NCBI taxonomy): Eukaryota > Viridiplantae > Streptophyta > Magnoliopsida > Poales > Poaceae > Triticum > Triticum aestivum. The sequence goes on along the minus strand of NC_057809.1, from coordinate 587,743,809 downwards.
TTTGCCTGACGGATTTTTTGTGAAGGCAAAGTTTCTGAATCGAAAGAGAGAATAATTACCTCTGCAACATCCGCGTGGCTGGCTTCGGCATCATCGTGACAAATATCATCATCAATAAGACGTATGAAAAATAAACCAAGTGAGTCAAGCTCTACCTCAAAATCCGGATTATCCACATCATCATCAGGGGCCGGATTAGAAGATGCCGTGGTTCTTTTCCTGTGGGCAGTCTTCTTCACAGCTTTAGTCTTTTGCCGAGTTGCTCTTTCCGGTTTGGCTGGTTTCTCCTACGGCAGTTTTTTGCTCCAAAATGGATCATTGCCCTGATTGCACATACACTGATATTAAACAATGGCCAAGCATATCAATAAACAGATTCAGCAAAGGAAAAAGTAAAAGTCTTACAACTGGCGGTTTATTGGTAGCGCAGAAGGGAAGCAAGCCGATTTTAGCGCAGACGTGTTCCAGTTCATTCAGCATTTTGTTCACAGCCTCTGTGATTTCTTCATCGAAGAGCTGGATTTTTGAATGCCGCAGTGGGTCATCAACACTGTCAGTATACTCGCACATCAAACCGGAGCGCTGACTAAGGGGCAGTATGCTCCATGATATCCAACAGCGAGCAAGATCAACCCCTGTTAAACCGTTGGCCATAAAGGCTCTGAGCTTTGACAGTTGGGGAGCATATTTGCTTCTCTCCTGGGCAGTCAATCTTTGAGGAAAAGGGTGTGTATTGCTGAGCCGCTCCGGATGAAAGCCAGGCAATGGATTCTCACCAGCAGGGGAGGTGTCTTTGCAGTGGAACCAGGTCTGATTCCACTCTTTAGGGTGGCTGTGCAGCTTGGCGTGAGGGTATGTGACCTCTTTCCTTTTCTGAATCGCCACACCACCCAATTCCGTATTAGAGCCATCAGTAAATTCAGTATGGCGGTTCAAATGGAAAAGGTCTCTAAACAATTCCACTGTGGGCTCCTCTTGAAAGAACACCTCACAGAGCACTTGGAAGTGACACATATTTGTAACAGAGTTGGGGCCAGTGTCTTGTGGATGGAGATGGAAATCGGCTAAAACATCCCGGTAAAATTTAGAACCGGGCGGCTTAAAGCCCCGGGCTAAGTGATCTACAAATACAACAACCTCTCCTTCTCGAGGTGTGGGAGGGCACTCTTTGCCAGGAGCCCTCCAATGGATGGTATCTTTGCTGCCTAAAGCGCCCATCAGGACTAAATCGTCCAGTTCAGCCTCTGTGACACGAGAAGGAACCCAATTGCACTCATATACTTGCTTGGCCATGATGGAATCTGCAAGGTAGAAGATCCCAGTTCAAAAATAAATTTGATCAAGGTGCGTTGGTATGTGCACTGTTAAACCGGAGACAGAACTATCTGAACCGGAGTTTCATGAAGCAACCCATCTGGCGGTTTAACAAGGGGACTAATGGCATATACCGGTTTGGAAAATTTTCTCTAAGGTTAAACCGCCTGATCTAAGCATTGAAAAGCTAAGATTGCGGATGGACAAGTACGCATAAACAGGTTTCACAAGATTTCTTTATAGCATTGGATCTGAAGCAAGTTCAGAAAAGAGATAAATGCCTAGAGGTTCAAAGGAACGATACCGAACCAATGAACAAAACGTTCATATTAGATCTATGGTTTCAGATGCATAAGTGAAGGCGAAGGTCAAACAAACTATCATTGCGCAGAGTAAAGATTGGCGGAGTCATCTAAGGATCTATCGCATGAGCAAGACGCAGACGATGAACACTGAAGAACTATGAAACCCTAGGCCAGATCTGCGGGGGAAAGGATAGAAGAGTTACCGGACCTGAGGAAGATGCGGAAGGTTGCCGCGATGTTCTGGTGCGCTCAGGTTGATGCAGCGGCCAAGGATGAGGCAGAGGTCAACGGCGGCAGCGGAGCTCCAAGGCTGGCGGCGCGAGGAAGATGAAGAAGGCACGGAAGGGGAAAAGAAATGACCCTTCGGTCCTATTTATAAGGCGAAAGAACATGAGTCAGGCGCGACAATCATGGGGCCACAAAACGGAGCTATCGCCTCGATTTCTGCCGATCTATTAAACAAAGAAGCATAATGGATATCTTCGTTATGACAGGTGACGTCACTCCGGTTTACAGTAATCAGAGAAGATGACATCATGGCGGTTTACCAATTCATGAGAAGACGTTGAAGATGAAGGTTTTTGTTAAAGGATTGACATGAACCCGTTCAAATCAATCTGGGGCCTAATGTTGGGGATATTACTGCTGGGCGTAAATCGACCTATCTGGGCCGGGTCAACTTCATTAGTAGTTCCAAAAGTGATAAAGCCCAAGAAGGCAGATGAGGGCCTAAGGCCCGTAGCCGGTTCAAGACTTGTAGCGGTAAACCAGAATTTATATATGAACTTGTATTGTAAGTTAGGAAAACGGAGAGACCAACCCGGATACGAATATCGATCGGTGTTGGGACTCTGTGAACCGACGGGTGTCACCCGTGTATATAAGGGGACGACTCGGCGGCGGTTCAGAGATAGACAACAACTGGAGACATAGGCGAAGCTTGTTTGCTCCCTAGTCATCGAAACCCCATCAATTCCATCACAACTAGACATAGGCTTTTACCTTCATTGAAGGGGCCGAACTAGTATAAACCCTTTTGCGTCCTTGTGTCCGCTTTAACCCCTTCAAGCTAACCCGTCGCGATGGCTCCACGACTAAGTCCTTTCTCTAGGACATCTGCCGTGACAAAACCTAGGGTAGGGTCATGGACCTGTCCTAACCGCCCTACCCAAGGACATCTCTAGAAGAAATCACCTTTCAATCGACTTGGAGGTGTTCCACTCGACAGACTCGGAGACACTCGACCAAGAAGCAATCACTCGACCAAGATCCAACCACTCAACGGCCAGGAGACCTAAAGTCACTCCGCACGCTAACGGTCGGTCATTAAGTAGCTTTTATGGTCATCATAGCACTTTATTAGGGGCGTTACCAGTAACGCCCGACCTTAATGTACTTAAAACCTTGCATAATTGAGGGTCGGAGGGGTCTGGCGAACTCTATATAAGCCACCCCCCTCCTCAGTGTAAAGGGTTGGGATCCCTGTGATTCATACACACATAATCCAGTCGACCGCCTCCGGGCTCCGAGACATAGGGCTATTACTTCCTCCGAGAAGGGCCTGAACTCGTAAACCTCGTGTGCTTACAACTACTCCATAGCTAAGATCTTGCCTCTCCATACCTACCCCCCTACATTACTGTCAGACTTAGAACCACGACAATTGGCGCCCACCGTGGGGCTAGTGTCTTAGCGTTTTGTTGGAGGAGTTGCGATCTTTTCCGATCCAAATCATCATGGTTTCTGGCGGAGTTTTGGTGGAGGGCCGCGAGATCCGTCTCGACGCGCTCACGTTCATTGTTGACGACTCCGCTTGGCTTCAGGAGGCTCCGCTCGACGTCGACGCACTCCCTGTCCGCGGGGCAACGGACTTTCGTGCGTGCGTCCGTGGCGTCCTCTTGCGGCAACCGTCGACCCATTATCGGTCGGCCCCTGTGTTGTCCTCCCTCCCTGTTTCCCGCCGGTGCAAGCGCTCCGGTCGGTCGAGACTTCAGCGGTGGGTGAGACACGTTGTGGCACGCCAGTCGGCCACCCCTCAAGTCGCGGCGATCGAGCCCGACGAATCCCTCTACGGCCTGTTCAACCTGTCGACTGGCTCCGCAGAGACCGCATCCGAGTGCGATAGCAGTGATCCGGCGGCGGAGGTTCTGATGGTCGATGGACCGCGCAGTCCTCCCGGTTTTCCCCGCACCGACGGAGGCGCAGGTGGAGGCGACCCGTCGCATCCCCATGAGGAATATCTTCTCGAGCCTCTCACGTCGATGCAGAGAGAAGAACTTTGTCGCTGGAACATGGATGCACTGCACACTCCTATCATTGGAGAAATCCCCGAGGCTCGTGCCTTGGAGGACGCGCGCCTGGCAAACTTGGCTGAGCGCACTCGACTGGAGAACCTCCAGCGAGCACTCGACGAGCGGGCGTGACAACGGGTTCCAGAATCCAGTCGACGTCAGCTCTTTCCGCCCCCGCAGATATATCAAACTCCGATTCAGAATTTAGCAGCTGCAGCCCGTATAGCGGAGTCGATTTAGCCTTCCCAGTCAGAGGCTGGCAGAGGCTTGCTGCAGATCAGAGCGTTACTCCGGGTAGCAGGAGACCAGAATTCCGCTGTTTTTCAGTCGCGGAACAGGATTCATAGCAGATCTGTTGCTGCAGACACAGTCCAGTCGGCTCATAGCCCAAGATCGCCCCCGAGGCGTGAGGGACGTGGGGACCGACGTGATCAGTACGGAAACCGTGAGCAGTATGATCACCGATTCGATCGTGACGATCGATGTCGAGTGCCCACCCCTCCCCCGAGGAGTGGATCGTATGTGCCTCGACAGCAGGATGACAAGCGCCCTCATAGTGTTGGGCGAAGGATTCTAGTCGACCCCAGGGAACCAGGCTTTGATGCGAGATCCATTCTCGTTCAAGGTTTGGTCGACAGGAACAGAGCTCACCGAGAAGGTCACAACAGAGATGCACCTACCAGCAGTAGAGTACATGTTTCGGGGCCAGAGTGCTTTAGTAGAGCCATCAGGACCGCTGTGATTCCTCCCAACTTCAGGTTGGCGACTGGAGTCAGTAAGTTCACTGGTGAGTCCAAGCCCGATACTTGGCTTGAAGACTACCGAGTGGCTGTCCAGATTGGTGGTGGCAATGATGAAGTGGCCATGAAGCACCTGCCTCTCATGTTGGAGGGCTCGGCCAGAGCGTGTCTGAATCAGTTAGCACCCAGCAGCATTTACACTTGGGAAGATCTCGCCCGAGTGTTTGTCACCACATTTGAAGGAACATGCAAGCGACCGGCAGGGCTGACGGAACTGCGGTCTTGCGTGCAGAAGCCGAATGAAACTTTGAGGGATTACATCCAGAGATGGATCACGTTACATCACAAGGTAGAGAATATGCCTGATCACCAAGCAGTCTGTGCCTTCAAAGAAGGCGTCAAGTATAGAGAACTGAATCTGAAATTCGGTCGAACCAGAGACATGTCTCTGAATCGGACGATGGAGATTGCCACCAAGTACGCTAATGGTGAAGATGAGGATCGACTCCGGAGTGGCAAACACAAGTCAGTCGCCCAAGAAACCAGAGGAGGAAATTCCAATCGGAAACAGAAGCGGAAAGCCGAGCCAGCTGCTCCTGGGGAAGCCTTGGCTGTAACTCAAGGAAAGTTTAATGGAAAACCCAAAGGGCCTTGGAACCCCAAGAAAGTTAAACCAAGACGGAAATGATGTGTTGGATTTGCCATGTCACATCCACACCAAGAAAGATGAAGAGGGTAAGCTCATTTACCCGAAACATACCACTCGACAGTGTCGGCTCTTGATCCAGCAGTTCCAGGGCAAACAACCCAAAGATAAGGAAAAGGAGTCGGACAAAGTTGAGGACAAGGAAGACCGCGATGACGGATACCCCCAGGTCAATTCCACCTTGATGATTTTTGCTGATGTTGAAAGCAAAAGTCGACTGGAAGTTATCAACCGTGAGGTGAATATGGTCGCTCCGGCGACACCCAGTTATCTGAAGTGGTCTCAGACTGCCATCACATTCGACCAGTCCGATCACCCAACGCACATTGCCATCCCTGGGAGGCAAGCTTTGGTGGTCGACCCAGTTGTTAAAGGCACTCGACTGACCAAAGTCTTGATGGATGGTGGCAGTGGTTTAAACATACTGTATGCTGACGTTGAAAGGGATGGGCATTCCGATGTCCAGACTCAGTACCAGCAACATGAGTTTCCATGGAGTCATTCCTGGAAGAAGGCTGAGTCACTCGGCCAAATTGCTCTTGATGTGGTTTTCGGTGATTCCAAGAATTACCGCGAAGAAAAGTTGACGTTCGAAGTTGTGGATTTCCAGAGTGCTTATCATGCTATTTTGGGCAGGCCAGCTTACACACGCTTCATGGCTCGACCATGTTATGTGTATCTTAAATTGAAGATGCCTGGTCCCAAAGGTGTGATCACTGTTACGGGCAATCGGAAGAAAGCAGAAGAGTGTTTTCAGAAAGGCTCAAAGATCGCTGATGCTCAGATGGCAATGGTGGAGCTGCAGGAGTACCAGAAGACTATAGACCCGAGTGATTTGTTGCGAGCCAAGAAGCCCGCTACAGAATCAGCCTTTCAGTCGCCTGGTGAAACGAAGCCGGTTCACATTCACCCGACCGATCCCAGTGCTGCTCCGACTCATATCTCAACAACACTCGACTCCAAATAGGAAGAAGCGCTCATCCAGTTCCTCCGTGAGAACTGGGACATCTTCGCATGGAAGCCTTCTGACATGTCGGGTGTTCCCAGGGGGCTGGCTGAGCACCGCCTACGAGTCAACTCAAAAGTGAAACCCGTCAAAGAACATCTTCGATGGTCCGCCGTCCAGAAGAGGAAGGCTATTGGTGAGGAGGTGGCTCGGCTCTTAGCAGCGGAGTTCATCCGAGAGATTTACCACTCCGAGTGGCTCGCCAACGTTGTCATGGTCCCCAAGAAGGATAAGTCACTTTGCATGTGCATTGACTTTAAACATATCAATCGGGCCTTCCTGAAAGATCATTTTCCTCTCCCCTGCATCGACCAGATAGTCGACTCGACTGTGGGATGTGAGCGACTATCTTTTTTAGACGCCTATTCCGGGTACCATCAGATCCGTCTGTATGGACCTGACAAGATCAAAACAGCTTTTATCACTCCATTCAGGTGCTTCTGTTATGTTATCATGCCATTCGGCCTCAAGAATGCCGGGGCCACATTCATGAGGATGATTCAGAAGTGTTTGCTCACTCAAATCAGTCGGAATGTGGAATCATACATGGATGATATTGTGATCAAGTCACGGAAGGGTTCCGACCTGCTGACTGACCTTGCTGAAACTTTTGCCAACCTCAGGAGGTATGATATCAAGCTTAATCCATCAAAGTGCATATTCGGAGTTCCTGGCGGAAAGTTACTCAGTTTTCTCGTTTCCGAACGGGGAATCGACGCCAATCCAGAAAAAGTCGGTACTATACTCCGGATGAAACGTCATGTGCGAGTGCACGACATCCAGAAGCTTACTGGTTGCTTGGCCGCTTTAAGTCGATTCATCTCTCGTCTCGGTGAAAAGGCATTGCCTCTTTACCGATTGATGAAGAAGTCAGACAAGTTCGAGTGGACTCCTGAAGCTGATGCAGCGTTTGCAGAGCCCAAAACTCTGCTCTCCACCCAGCCGGTGCTTTACATCGCAGCCACGGAACAAGTCGTCAGTATGGTACTTACGGTCGAGCGGGAAGAAAAAAGGAAAAGCCTTCAAAGTTCAGCGCCCAGTATATTATATTTTTGAAGTTTTGACCCCATCGAAGCAAAGATATCCTCATTATCAGAAGCTTGTATATGGGATTTATATGACCACAAAGAAGGTTGCTCACTACTTCTCTGATCATTCCATTACAGTCGTCAGCAACGCTCCATTGTCAGAGATGCTACACAACAGAGATGCAACTGTTCGAGTGGCAAAATGGGCGATTGAACTCCTTCCTCTAGATATCAAGTTTGAGGCAAAGAAAGCTATCAAGTCCCAAGCAATAGCAGATTTCGTCGCCGAGTGGATTGAACAACAACTGCCGACTCAGGTTCACTCGGAGCATTGGACCATGTTCTTCGACGGTTCCAAAATGCTGAATGGTTCCGGTGCCGGGGTAGTATTGGTCTCCCCCCGAGGAGATAAGCTCAGATATGTTCTTCAAATCCACTTTGATTCCTCCAATAACGAAGCAGAATATGAAGCACTCTTATATGGGTTGCGCATGGCCATTTCACTCGGCGTCCTTCACCTCATGGTCTATGGCGACTCAGATTTGGTGGTTAATCAAGTGATGAAGGAGTGGGATGTCAGAAGTCCGGCCATGACTGGTTATTGCAATGCAGTGAGAAAGCTGGAGAAGAAATTCGAGGGGTTAGAACTTCATCACATACCTCGACTGAAAAATCAAGCAGCTGATGATTTGGTGAAAATAGGTTCCAAAAGAGAAGCCATTCCCAGCAATGTGTTTTTGGAACACATCCACACACCATCAGTTCAGGAGGATCCCTTCACTAAAGAAGCCCCGTAGCCAAAAAGTGCCACGGATCTGATTGAAGTTGAAGTTCCACCTGTGGTCGACCTGATCATGGAAGTTTTGGTCATCATTACCGACTGGAAGGTACCGTACATAGCGTACAACCTAAGGAAAGAACTCCCAGAGGACGAAGAAGAGGCTCGACAGATCGTCTGTCGAGCCAAGGCCTTTATAGTCATAAAGGGACAGTTGTATAGAGAAAGCGCGACTGGAGTCAGTCAGAAGTTTATAACACCAGAAGAAGGTCAGATAATCCTTGATGATATCCACTCGGGGACCTGTGTTCATCATGCGTCCTCTCGGACCATTGTGGCTAAAGCATACCGAGCGGGATTTTACTGGCCAAGGGCGAATGAAATAGTCAACAAATGTGAAGGATGTCAGTTTTACTCCAATATGTCGCACAAACCCGCGTCAGCCCTGAAAACCATTCCACTCGTCTGGCCCTTCACTGTTTGGGGACTAGACATGGTTGGACCACTGAGAACGGGCAGGAGCGGCCTCACTCATGTGCTAGTAGCAGTCGACAAGTTCACCAAATGGATTGAAGCTAAGGCTATCAAGAGTCTTGATGCTTTCACTGCTATTAGTTTCATCAGAGAGTTGATATTCAGATATGGAGTTCCGCATAGCATCATCACTGACAATGGGTCAAACTTCGATTCTGACAAATTCAGAGCCTTTTGCGCCTCTCAAGGCGCACGAGTCGACTACGCTTCAGTCGCTCACCCCCAGTCGAATGGACAAGCGGAAAGAGCAAACAGCTTAATCCTCAAAGGACTGAAACCTCGACTGATGTGTGATATCAAGCATGCAGCAGGTGCATGGGTCGACGAGCTTCCATCAGTTCTTTGGGGATTGAGGACAACCCCGAACCGATCGACTGGAAGAACCCTATTCTTTCTGGTCTACGGAGCTGAAGCAGTTTTGCCGAGTGACCTGCTTCACAACGCACCCCGAGTCGAGCTCTACTCTGAAGATGAAGCAGAACAAGCCCGGCAGGACGCAGTCGACCTCCTGGAAGAAGAAAGAGAAATGGCCATGATCCGGTCGATCATCTATCAGCAAGACTTGCGTCGATTCCACGCCAGAAATGTGACGAGTCGAGCCTTCCAAGAAGGAGACTTGGTCCTCCGAGTGGATCAACAGAATCCACACAAACTTGCTCCTACTTGGGAAGGTCCCTTCATAGTCACCAGAGTCCTCCACAATGGAGCGTACCACCTCTATAATGTCGATCGCCAGATTGATGAGCCACGAGCCTGGAATGCGGAGCTGCTCCGCCCCTTTTATACTTGAATTCTCACTCGGATGATATGTAATAAGAAAAACTTATGTAGTTTATCTATCAAAGACAAGAGCGTTATAATTGTCCCAGTGATTGTTATTGTTTTTGTCTGCGTGAGAAATCCCCCAGTGGGTGGCTTAGCTGCAAATCCGTTTTGCCAAAGTTTGTAAAAATAATTTCCTACCAAGTGGTGAGCCAGCCTCCCACTCGGGGGCTTAGCTGCGAACCTGTTTCGCCTAAGTGTTTGAAAATCCTACCGAGTGGTGAGCCAGCCTCCCACTCGGGGGCTTAGCTGCGAACCCGTTTCGCCTAAGTGTTTGAAAATCCTACCGAGTGGTGAGCCAGCCTCCCACTCGGGGGCTTAGCTGCAGTCTAGTACTCGCCTAAGTGTTTGAAAATCCTACCGAGTGGTGAGCGAGCCTCCCACTCGGGGGCTTAGTTGCA
>NC_057809.1:587733334-587733635 GCF_018294505.1 Triticum aestivum | reverse complement strand
CCCGCCTAAGTATTTGAAAATCCTACCGAGTGGTGAGCCAGCCTCTCACTTGGGGGCTTAGCTGCAGTCCAGAACTCGCCTAAGTTTGAAAAATCCTACCGAATGGAGAGCGACCCTCCCACTCGGGGGCTTAGCTGCAGTCCAGTACTCGCCTAAGTTTGAAAAATCCTACCGAGTGGAGAGCGACCCTCCCACTCGGGGGCTTAGCTGCAGTCCAGTACTCGCCTAAGTTTGAAAAATCCTACCGAGTGGAGAGCGACCCTCCCACTCGGAGGCTTAGCTGCAGTCCAGTACTCGCCTA
>NC_057809.1:587392640-587399290 GCF_018294505.1 Triticum aestivum | reverse complement strand
CGCATTGGGTCCGGAGGGCCGCGGTCGGGCTCGCGGGCCCGCGGTGGGGAGGCGCGGGGTGCCGGGACGCGTGGCGGCGGTCGGTTGGCTGAGGGCGGCGGCGAAGCTGAGGTGGCACGCTCCCATTGGTGGGAGTGAGGTGGCGGCGGGTGGTGGACACGTCCGGCGCGGCGTGGACGTGTCCGGCGGTGCGAGAGGAGGAGTTTTAGGGTTTCATCCGCGAATTTCGGGAGGGGAGCACATATTTATAGTTAGAGGGAGTTAGGAGAGTCCAAATGAGGTGCGGTTTTCGGCCACGCGATCGTGATCGAACGACCGAGATGATGGAAGAGGTTTAGGTGGGTTTTGGGCCAAATTGGAAGGGTGTTGGGCTGCAATACCCACAAGGCCTTTTCGGTCCCTCGGTTAACCGTTGGAGTATCAAACGAAGTCCAAATGGTACGAAACTTGACAGGCGGTCTACCGGTAGTAAACCAAGGCCTCTTGGCAAGTCTCGGTCCAACCCGGAAATGTTTAGCCCCCACACATGAAAGAAAGGTAGAAAAGACCACCGGAGGAGAACGGAGCGCCGAATTGCAAAACGGACAAAGGAGAAAATGCTCGGATGCATAAGACGAACACGTATGCAAATGAAATGCACATGATGATATGATATGCAATGCATGACACGCAAGCAATGACAAGGCAACAACAGCGAATAACTGGACGACACCTGACACATCGGTCTCGGGGCGTTACAGCAGGGGAGGCAGCGGCTTGGCGTTAGAGGAGCCCGTGCTCGCTGCGGTGTCTGTGGCCGGCGGCAAGAGAAAGCAGGAGGTGTAGGAAGCGTGACGGCACGGGTGGCGCCAGGTTTGCAGTCGACGTGAGGCAGAGCCGGCGGGTCGGGCGGCGCCATGGTTGCTGCCGATGCGAGGCATAGTCGGCGGCTCGGGCGGCGCCATGGTTGCTGCCGATGCGAGGCATAGCCAGCGGCTCGGGCGACTGTAGAAGGGCGTCAGTAGAGGCGCAGGAAAGAGAAACGGAGGGGAGACACAGACAAGGCGACGATGGGAGGAAGGCGAGGGCAGCGGCCGATACGGGTGATGGTGGAGGGCTTGCGCAAGTGCAACGGGGCCTCTGCCCTGGCTGGCGGCGCGCTGCTGTGTGGTGAGGAGAGAGGGTCGCGCGTGGGGAGAGATGCTGTGAGGATAAGGTGATGAGGGGGTGGGCTAGGTCACCAGAGAAGGTGGGCTACAGGAGCAGTTGGGCTAGCCCAGTTATAAAAGAGAAAAAATATAGAAAGAGAGTTTTCAAAGAAAAAGAAATGGCTAGAGAGACTGAATGATGCTGAAACTCATTTGAATTTGATTCAAAAAGGTTTGAATAGGAAATAGTAGCTATGATTGTCCAAAAATCATGAGGATTTTAGTGGGATTCGTTATGTGACAAAATAATTTTGGGAAAAGTTTGGGGACCATGCTTGAAGTAGAAAAGACATGGGATTTTTTAAAAGCTTTGTAAGGGAAAAGGAAAATCACTTCAATAAAATATATAAAGAGCCTCAAATATTTTTTTTTGAAAATGTTCATAGTTTTTAATGTGGTGTATAATATTTAAAGTCATGACAAAAAATATTACCTACTAATAAGGGCATTGTTTTTACCCGTTCATCCGGGTCTTGAGTCATGGTTATTATCGGGGGTGTATGGTATTTTTTTTCTCCCGTTGCAACGCACGGGCTCTTTTGCTAATAATAATAAAACACGGATTAACTCCGTGGGTTCACCGTCACAATACGTTTCTTCCCGTGATTTTACACTTTTAGTTTAAATTTAAAACATATTCGAGGTGGTACTAAATTTTATCTCTGCAATATTATCGACTTGATTGACCGCTACGTTCTTTCTTGTTCGCTTAGCCTGATCGATCGGACCAATCGGATCAGCCCACAAAAGCCCAACCTGCTGCGATCCTAGAGAACCCCACGATCGTTCTCTGGATTGGATCAAACACTGCTGCTACCCGTTCAATTTTATTGTAAGGACTACTATATAAATCATCGGTCCAAAACCAATCTTTGCAGAGCGCATCGCTGCCGCCGCCTGGCAGATCGAGAAAAGAGGAGGAGGAATAGAACGAGGCGTACATGAAGGAGGCGATGGTTGCCTCGGCCGAAGCGCACCGGCCGTCCCGCAGATCGAGAGAGGCCGATGGCGGCCTCGGCTGAAGCGCCCGGAACACCCACGCGCTGGCCATGGTTAGGGGACGATTGGAACGACATGCTTTCTTTTCCATTGATTGTGAGCATGCTTGGATACGTTTTAGTCCCATGACTAAAAGTAGTGGGACTAAAACTTGCTAGTCTTACCCATGCTTGGATCCAAATACTAAAGAGACTAAAATCTAGTTATTAAGCATTTATTATCCTCCAAACCCTCCAATCCAGAACTAAGGAGAGGAATTAAATGAGGAGAGAGAGAGCTAATACATATTTTAGTAGGTTTCCCATGACTAAAAGATTTTAGCCTCAAGACTAGTCCTAGCCTCTCTTTAGTCAGGGGTGCTTGGAACTTTAGCCTCTAAAAGAGACTATTTTTAGTCAGACTAAAAATAGTCCCTTGTATCCAAGCACCCTTTGTATCTCGATGGATCGTGTCGGTTATACGGCTGTTCGAAGATTCGAGGTCGAAGCGGCTGTGGCCCTCGAGGGGATTCTGCCGGTAGCGACATGATGGGGACTAGAACATCATACTATCGCTTGATGTCTGTTTCTGCCCAGCAAGACGTCCCCCACGTTGCTGTCTTGTTGCCGACGAAGGCCACCTCCTCCTCCTAGGATCAATTCCTCCACCAACGATGCATCTGCACTTCTCCATGACCACAACACAATGGAGCGGAGAGCAGGGCAAGGCAGCAACAGGAGGGTTACAACTATGGGAGTGTGGAGAGATAGCAGCATAGTGATCCAGTTGGTCTCCGGACGATCGGCCGCAACACGGGCCCGTCGATATGGCAGTGGTACGCACGACCAGGATTGCTAAACATAAAGTCTAGCGAGATTGCCATGGAAAACCAGGATATTTATTGGAAAAGTCAAATCATCATGTTGCAAAGCCAGAAGGACAACGTTCGATGGTATTTCAAGTCAGAAGCACGACGTTGCAAAGCCGACCACATGAACACTGCAAGGAGGACCGACGTTGATGTAAAGCCAGACGCATATCGTCGCGAGGTCAGTCGGCGTTGCTGCAAATTGGACCCGTGAATTTATAAAGCTAACTAAGTGTAGATCTTAATATTTTGTAGAAGTAAGTTTCCGCACTATCAACGTCAAGGCTCGCTTTGTGGTAAATGCACTGATGATATACATTTCTTCTACATCCTGGTGTGTGTCTCACTGCCTTGCACCGTCCGATGCTATCATGTCGCGTTGATGGATGTTTTCATGAACACGACAATTTTCTCTCCCGTTGCAACGTACGGGCCCTTTTGCTAGTCCCTTATATATATATATATATATATCTGTCTCTAATAATAAAGCACGGATTGACTCCGTGGGTTCACCGTCACAATACGCTTTTTCCCGTGAATTTACGCTTTCAATTTGAATTTAACACATATACGCAAGGTGGTACTAAAGCGTTAATTTCCTTCAGATCGTTCGGCATCGAGAAAACCAACGAAACAGCCCATGAGCCGTACGTGCACCTTCCCTCGCCCTCACGTTCGCTTGACGCCTCTCCCTGTGCCTAAGTGGGCCTTTTCTTTTTTTGTCTATTCCCAACATGGGCTGCATGTAGTTAAAAAACAGAGCCCACCGAAAAATATGTGCACGCACGGGATCGAACCATCGACCTCCAGTCTAGCGCCAACAGGGGAAACCAACTGAGCTTGCTTGTACGATTCTGTCAAATATTTAGGTTCTTCTCCGAATTAAATAGTATCACATCGCTTATCTATACCAAGTCCGACCAATTTTTATAGGACCGCGAGTTGACCACAAAAGAAGCTGCTTTGAGAAAAGAAAAGGAGTTGGGTGAAATAGGAAGGCGTGAAAGGAGCGGCATCTCTAATAAAAAAAGAAGAAGAATCCCTGCCGCCATGCTTCAAAAGAAAAGGAGCGGATTGTTATGTGGGTAGGCTAATCCCTGACATCTCTCTACGTGTGGTAGGTTCTATGTGATGTCACTGAATAGGGAACCAGCTAATATATTTATGCACCCGTTACAAGGCACTGGTCCTTTTCCTAAAAGTGATAAAAAAGTTTCACACAAGGCAATCACCCAACTAGGCCGGCTCATGCAGTACAAACACCAATAAAGTGCTCTGCACGCTGCGAGAAGACGTAGCACGCCCGCTTGGGCCACCCATGTCTGGGTTGCCTATTTTTTAATTTTCTTTTTTATTTTTTAGTTTTCTTTTATTTTTTATTTTTTCTACCTAAATAATTTCGGACTTAAAAAATGTTCCGAAATAAAAAGGAATGAGAATTTTGAAATATTTTTTTCATAAATAATAAAATGTTTATGGATTCAAAAAATGTTCAAGTTTTTACAAAAAATGTTTTCTTATTCAAGAACTGTTCAAAAATTTGAAAACAAATGTTCGAGAAATCAAAAACATGTTCATGATTTTTTCAAAAGTCGTGTATAAAAAAATGAAACAGAACAAAATTTTGCCAGTTCAAAAATATTCATGAATGGAAAAATATCCTAGGAATTCAAAAATTGCTCATGACTTACAAAATAGTTTATTAATTCATAAAATGGTCGCTGATTCAAAAAAGATTATGCATTTCAGAAAATGTTCATTAAAATGTTCGTGAATTTAAAAATTGTTGCACCAATTTCCAAAACAATGTTCATCCATTCTAGAGATGTTCGCCGATTCAAGAAAATAGTTTAAAAATGTTGATTTTTTTAAAAAGTTTGCCAACAGTACAAAATATTAATGTATTCGAAAAGTATTCTTGATTTTTGAAAATGGTCAAAAATCTAAAAAGAGTTCATGAATTTTAAAAAAATCATGGTTTCAAATATGTTCGCGTGTTAAAAAAATGTTCATGATTTCACGAAACTGAAAGTGATACTATATCTCCGTGATGCAGCAAATTGTGATCATGACCATTGGAGATTATGAATTTTTGTCCCGTTGCAATGCACGGGCCCTTTTTTTGCTAGTAATAATAAAGCACGGATTGACTCCGTGGGTTCACCGTCATAATACGCTTCTTCCCGTCAATTTACGCTTTCAGTTTGAATTTAAAACATATATACGAGGTGGTACTAAAAAACCATTATAACAGTTTATATACGTGAAGTCAGTCTCGATCAAAATTTACATCCGTGTCGATCAAACAATCTGCTGGGCCCTCAAATCTCTCCATGGCTGGCCTCTCTTATGGGCCATGGATGGGCCTTTTATTTTGGACCGTGAGCCATGCTGGAAAAAAATGTTAAAGTTGGAGATTGAACTCGTGACTTCAAGCCCTATCGAATAGGCAGCGACTACGACCAACTGAGCTATCGTTATTTGATGTACAATTCTACTACCTCGCCCTATGGTTGGGGATGGATTTGGAAACCAGTCTGTTCAAGTAAGGATGGCGTGGCGGCGGCGGCATCCTCATGGTGGACCTGTATCCTCGGGATCCGCCGTTGCGACGACGTTTGCTCCAGCGTCGACGTGGAGCTTGCGAGGTAGTCCAGGAGCGGATGCAGATTGTAGTCTGCATCGACGACATCTGGAAGACGGAGTATGTTCTGGGCTCGTGGTTCGTGGATGACAGATATGGTTTCCTCCTTCGGCGTTTTAGTCATGGTGGGGTGCTAGATCTGGAGTTTGATGGCGTGTCTGGGGTGTTGCCCCGGTCTGATTCGTTCAACGGTAAGGACTTCACTTTTGGTGAGCCACCTTGGAGGTCCGCAAAGCCGCATATCAGCGATGGAGCCGCATCGAGCTCGGGTGAGAAGGTGATTTGTCATTCTTTTCTTCGGTGGCTACTTTGGTGGTGCCGGAGGCAGGTGACGGGCGTTGGTGTCAAGCTCAGAGATGTTCTGATATCTTTTCAGTTTTGTTATGTCGGTCTTTACGTGACTTGTACTTTGTTCTTTATGATATGAATGAGACACGTATTACCATGCAAAAAAAATGACCACGTAGGTATCCATGCAAAAAAAAAGCGACCACATACGTATAGCGTCTTGCACAGTGCGTGCGTACAAAGAAACATAATTAAGCAGCGCGTTCGTTAGGAAAGGAGAAAAGTCTAATCATGCAAAAAAAGGAGAAAAGTCTAAAATAAATATTAAACTTGTATTCACAGGCTGAATTGAAATCTGACCTTAAAATCCCGGAAATTAGCACCCTGTTCTTTTGAATCCCAATCGTTTGTTGCCAAAAGCTCGTTTGGGCACTAGGATTGAGGAGTTAATTGCATGGAAGTATCACACTTGAGGCAATTGTAACGGATCAATGTCACTATTCATTTTTTTGCATCTCAGTAGAGTGTCTGGGTTAAGTAGTTACTGTTAGAAGGGAGAGAGAATTGGTGGAATCCTTGATTCTATTGCTTGAGCCTCATGAGCATATATATAGGAGTACATGCATGGTCATCTTGGAATACAAGGAAGATAGAATAATATCCTACGCTATCCCTAGCTTTCCCA
>NC_057809.1:587387533-587392214 GCF_018294505.1 Triticum aestivum | reverse complement strand
TAATCCGAAGATAAGAGCATCTCCAATAGCCCCCCCAAGGCCCCTTTTTAGCGCCGGCGCTGAAAAACGGCACAGTCGCGCCCCCAGGAGCCCAATTTTCGTCGGTTAGGCCCGAAACTGGCGCCGACGGACCCAGGCCGAACACGGCGCGCTGGGGGGCGCCCGGGGGCGTCGGGGGAATCATTTTTGCCACGAAAGAACGATGGGCCCGCCGAGTCAGCGACCAGGCTCATCTCGTCTTTCTCAACGCCTCGGTTTCCCGCGGAGAATCAATGCCAAGGTCGCCACCGACACAAATGGATTAAGGCTGGTCGTAATGAAAGTATTATAAATGGTATCATGCATGCCAATTAGACTTTCAGATACACTAAAACTCAGTCGACTGAGTTCTAAGGAAGTCTCAGTCGATACCCAGCCTTTGGATTGCTTGACTCTTAAAGGACTAGATGGAAAGTGCGCCTTGTCGCACCCCGCACCCTTGCCGGGTGCGGTCATATCCAACCCGGCGACCATCCAACAAAGTAGGTCACGCTTCAAATCTGATAGATTGACATCATACCAAAAGCAATGAAGAATTGCAGCACATAATAACTTACTTACAATGCAGTGACATTATATCCAACTTGGTAGAACGTGATTCATATTCGATTCAGGCTGTTACATGAATAGCAAAGCACGATGGCAGCACCCACCCAGTCCACTACTGGTTACACAATATATATTCCACAGATTGAAGGAAATATAGTCCATTGATTCCATCATTAGAATTTCTCAAAGATATAGGAGGAACTAAGCACTAATAACAGTAATGGTTTGGTTAATTACAACACTTTGAGCATGTCATAGAAAATGTCACATGAACATACACACACATAGATGGAATGGCAGAGGAACAGCCCAAAAACCTGAAGGACCGTGACATTTTATGTATGGTAAAAGAACTGGAAATCCTGAAGACATGGTATAAAAACATGACAAAACAAATCTTCATTCGGTAAACCGTTATGGCGGTAAGAAAATTTAACCTGTAAAGCAAATCACCACCACATCAAATGTCAAGCAAAAAGCAAAAATGTTTATTAACAGTATATGATACTATATAAAATATCTATAATCAGATATAATAACAAATAAATTGAATAATTTCAATCCTTTCAGCCCACCTTGATGGAGCATCAGATTCACTATTTTTTATGCATAGGAAGACAAAACAATTTATTTTCTCAACAAAGAGAAAAAACAGTAAGCGTGTAACAGCCTCAAGGTTGAGTACATGAATTTCATTCTCACGATGTACCATCTAAAACGATTTTGGATCTCCCAAAGCTCAGTTTCTCAGTTACTTAACCCTCATCAGATAGTTGCGCACTAAACAAATTTATAAAACAAAGCTGTGGCTAGTAAAGGAGAAGTGAAAATGCACACACAAATATGTACTCCCTCCGTTCGGAATTACTCATCTCGGAAATGAATGTATCTAGAACTAAAATACATCTAGATACATCCATTTCTGCGACAAGTAATTCCGAACGGAGGGAGTAGCTTATATAACCTCTTTTGAGACAAGACGAACGACGCAGGTACTGGCGAATCTTGGTTGAGGATTCCACCGGAGTTCATGGATGTTGCAGTTGTTGTGTGTCTACAGAACAGACTGCACGGGAAGAGAGGGGATTCAAATCAGTGACTGCAGCTGGGAAGTAAAACCAAAAGCAGTTTATGTTAATAGATTATAGAACATCCTGCAACACTATAAAGACCTTTTTTGTGAAACTAACTTTTAAAGGCAGGTAGCTCGGATGGTAATCTAATATGGCAATGGTTGGGTTGTGCTACATTATGATTTTTCTTTTGGACAATATCATGTTGTTCCAACAATACCGAATGATTTATATATAGATCAACTTGTTAAAACAACCTTGGCATAAAACAACAAGGGCCTAAGTTGTAAAAAAAATTGATGAAATCAAAAGGGGGAGTTATTTCTAATTAAACAGAACACCGAACCAGTGTAGACCATTTCAAATTCCTATTTCGAAGCGGTTCCATTCATAGAGCTTTAAAGGGGTAAATATCCATAAGAACCAACAAAATTGAACTTTAGAGGGGAAGGAAAACTAAAAGAGGGGATGAACTTACAGGAGGCTATTGACCACTACGACACTTGTTTCCATACTAATGAAACATTTAGTGTTTACTCACCTAACAAGATAGTAGTAGCAAATCATCTGGCTTACTCAGGAAAAGTTCAGTATAATAATTAAATCATATGGCTTTGTATCTGCACTTTTGTGGTGATGCAGAGATCATTAAGCTACTGGAAAACCCAAAATAGTGAAGTTCCATTTAAGCTACTGGAATTGCAGTGAAGTTCCATTTTAGCTATTGGAGTAAGCTACTGCAATCTTTCTCTTGAATCAACAGTACTGGAGTACTGAAAATCCTACATTTTATTCAGATCGGGGCCAAATCCCCACAAAAATCTCATCTTTTCTGCTAAGTACCTCGATCTGGACGTCGCAGCCGGCGGGGATCTCCTTGCTCTGGATGCACTTCCTTGCTGGCTTCTTCTTGTCATCCTTGCTGACTTCCTCGATGCCCCACTTGGTTTTGGCCTTGCCAGCGGCGCCGGGCTTGGACTTGGCCTCCCACTTCCACTTGAGGTTGAAGCCATCGTCGTTGGGGGAGGCGAGCTCCGCCTCCGACTTGAGCGCCTGGCCCCCGCCGCGCGCCTTCTCCTCGGTCATCCACTTCCAACCGCGGCCCCCGGGGAGGCGGCGGCGTAGGTGTACTTGCGGCAGGCCGGATGCGGCCCCCGGGGAGCCGGCGACGCGGGCGGAGAGGGCCGCGAGCTAATCTTCTGGATAGACCGGTGTGCATACATGATTGTGCATGATAAAACTCTGTAAGCATGCACTTACAATTAAAGTACCGGTAACACAATAAGAATAAACTGTCGTAGAGCAATGTATCAAATAAGGGGGAAATGCAAACTGATTAAAGGCTAAAGATACAGAATGATTCAAGGCTACTGATTGAAGGCTGCAATAGGAATAAAATATTGCAAAGAAATGAACCAAAATAAGAGCAATTAAGTTAAGATAGCAGGACCACTGACTGGCACAGTGCACTGGTGAGAATCTTGCCCTTACTTTTCTATATTTTCTCTTCAATCAATATAAACTTTAAGCCTGATAGCATATTCTACCATCCAATTGGCTTGTTCAGCTTGAATACTCCATATGCATTTGGGCGGCGGTTTTTCTATATACCGCTCGACTAAAACTATTGAACGATTCTGTTCACACATGTCAGTTTTTTTAATACATGTGTACTGCTCGACTAACAATATTGAACGATTTTGCCAATACATGTTTTCTTTTTTCTTCATACAGATTAAGAAAGGAAGTGACATGTGTGCCTAATTATATCCTTGATATTTGTTTAGATCGCCTGGGAGACCTATATTAGATGACAGAGAAGTATGCTACAGATAATTCAAGTAATTTTCATATCTTAGAAAATAAAGTGACATGCATTTTATAAAAGGCTTTGAACTGTAGTTTTTCCTCCTTTTCTCAAGTAGACACCAAAGTTGAAAATATCGGACTAAACGTTGGATAAACACAGGACATACATTGGTCAACTAACTAATGAAGTCATCAGTTCTCAAAAAGCTTGCCCTCACTACATGATGTGTGTAACAAATGGACGAAAGAAAAGGAAATCTGAGAACATCCATAAACTATAATTGCACCAAGCCGACGGTAATTAACATTTTCAGCAGTATGTGTTGTTGACCATGAAAACAAACTGGATTCTACTATGAACCATAGCATGCACATGACTAAATAAGAGGGAATCAAGAGAGATGGAGAGAGGCAGACAACAACCTGGAACACCCAGTGTGGGGATGTTAAGCAATGGAGAGTTAGGTCAGGTTGGGGGCGGTGGTGGAAGGCTGTAACGCCCCGGATTCGATGCGCCAGGTGTCTGCCAGTTATTCGCCTTCATTGCCATGTCATTTGCTTGCGTGTTGCATTTTGCCATGTCATCATGTGCATTGCATTGCATACGTGTTCGTCTCATGCATTCGAGCTTTTTCCCCGTTGTCCGTTTTGCAATCCGGCACTCCTATGTCCCCCGGCGCCCCCTTTTGCCTCTTTTCGTGTGCGGGTGTTAAACGGTCTCGGAATGGACCGAGGTTTTTCAAGCGGCCTTGGTACACCACCGGTAGACCGTCTGTCAAGTTTCGTGCCATTTGGGGGTCGTTTGGT
Source organism: Triticum aestivum (assembly GCF_018294505.1). Classification (NCBI taxonomy): domain Eukaryota; kingdom Viridiplantae; phylum Streptophyta; class Magnoliopsida; order Poales; family Poaceae; genus Triticum; species Triticum aestivum. The sequence continues at coordinate 587,387,937 of NC_057809.1, read as the reverse complement.
GCTCCAACGGTTAACCGGGTAACCGCAAAAGCCTCTTTTGTGTGCAGCCCAACACCCCTCCAAAGTGGCCCAATAACCCATCCAAACCCCCTCCATGCTCTCGGTCGTTCGATCACGATCGCGTGGCCGAAAACCGCACTCCATTTGGAGTCTCCTAGCTCCCTCTACCTATAAATACGTCCCTCCCCTTCCATTTTCGCGGATGAACCCTAAAAATTTCCCATCTCGCCCGCCGGACATGTCCGTCCCGGACCGGACGAGATCCACCGCCGCCCCAAGCCAATCCGCCGCCGCCACCTCACCCCGCGCCGCCCCCGTCCACTGCGGCCCACGCGGCCCGAATCGGGCCCGCGGGGCCCATCCCGTCCGCTCGCCTGCGGGACGCCCGCATCCGCGCTCGTTCC
>NC_057809.1:587177098-587387028 GCF_018294505.1 Triticum aestivum | reverse complement strand
GCCGCTCCAGCGCCGCCCGCGCCGCCGGCGCCGCCGAGCCGCCCTCGTCCGGGTCCGGCCGGATCCGGCCAGATCCGGCCCGGACCCGCCGATTCCGGCCACCCCGACTCGCCGGCGCCCTCCTCATCTCCGGTGAGCTCGCGTCGCCGCCTTGTAAACCGCGCCCGGAGTCGACCTAGATCTATTTTCGGAGGTTGTTTTTCGCCTAAGTCACCCCTCCTAATATTTTATGCCTCTGTTCATCGCATCATATCTCCTAGCATACTGCTCTGTTTTGCGTGCATGATATGTCTAAATGTTCATCAGGATGTGCTCTTCATTTCATTCCATTGTGCCATGTTTGTTTGAGTTCATCTTGATGCCCTAATCATCGTTGCAAGAGTGCTATATGATGTTAACTGCTGTCTGTTATCAGAACATGCTCATTTGTCATTTTTGCATCTTTTTGTGTGATTTTCTTTTGAGTTTGAAATCTACATGTGTTATGAGCTACAACATGCCATCTTTGCTGTGGTGCAATCCAATCTTCATGATATGCCATGTATTGATTGTTTCAAGTCTTTGCCCTATTGTTATTTCCATGCCATTTACTCATGTTGCTACAGTGAGATTCATGCCTCTTTTGAGTATGTTCAGTAAGGATGTTTTGGACATATGGTTATGCTCTATCCATCCATGCCTCTGTTTGAATTTATAGTGTGATCTAGCATGTCTTAATCTTGCTCTACTTTTGCTATAAAATGTTCCTGGCAGATTGTTTACATGTTATTCAATTTTGCCATGGTTGTTGTTAGTGATCCATGCATGCTATGAACTTGCTATTGCCATGCTTAGCTCCATGAACATGTTATATTGATTTAGATATGCTTGTCTTGTCATGCCATGCCTTGTGTTGAGTGAATCGAGCTCGTAAACATGCCTTCATAATTCTGTTTATGCCATGCTCTGTTTTTCTGCTAAGTCTGAACCTGGTAATAAAACTTGCTATGTTTACATGGGTGCCATCATATTTTCTGTGCCCTTTTGGCTCATGGACAGTAATGGACTTTTGTTATATGCAATTATTAGATCTATGCAATGCCTTTGTTTGCCATGATAAGTTGCTGTAACATGTCGTTTGATAGCTCTAAACATTGCAACCTGATGTTATTTCTGCCATGTCCTGTGAATTCAACTAAGTCCGTGAACCTGTTATTATTTGCAATCTTGCCATGTCCTTTTGAGCATGTTCTAGTGGTTTCTAGAGATAGCTCAGTGTTCATGTTTTGTTATGCTTTACCTGTACATCATGTCCATGCCTTTTGTTTTCATATTGTGGTGCTGTAGCATGTTGTTTTGGTGCTTGCAAGTTGCCTATTTGCTGTTTTGGACAGCTTGTCCTTTAAACTTGTTTGGTGTGTATGTGTTGAACCGTTGCTCCGTTTTGAGTGTGCTCTATATGAAACTTGCTTAGTTTTGCATGTAGTTTCATGTTACCTTGTTGCATCCATGTTTTGATGTGTTTGCTTGATGTTTGAATGCATTTTGCATCAATGCCATGCTCATCTTGTTTTGCTCATATCTTCTAGGCCGTAGCTTCGAATCTAATGAACTTTATATGTAACTTGACTAGATTCGTGTAGATCATCGTGGTGCATCTTAACTTGCTGTTTAACAACTTGAACATAAGGTTTATTCAGATCTAGACCGTTTTCGAAATTTGCATATTAGGACTTACCGGAATTGTTATATGTTGTTTCTGGCCTCTTTTAAACTTGCTTTGATGTGTTGCTCTTGTATGCATCATCTCTTGGCAAGAGTAGCTTCATGTAGCCTTGTCATGCATCATACTTGGTTGAGCATCATGCCTTGTTCATGTGTGGTGTGTTTACTGTGTTGTGTGCTTCTTCTCGATAGTTCCCGTTTCGTTGCGATCGTGAGGATTCGTTCGTCTACGCTTGGTTCGTCTTCGTGGCTTCATCTTCTTCATGGACTCGTCCTTCTTCCTAGCGGGATTTCAGGCAAGATGGCCGTCACCTTGGATCTCACTACTATCATTGCTATGCTAGTTGCTTCGTTCTATCGATATGCTGCGTTACCTACCACTTGCTTATCAAGCCTCCCAAATTGCCATGAACCTCTAACCTTTGCCACCCTTCCTAGCAAACCGTTGTTTGGCTATGTTACCGCTTTGCTCAGCCCCTTTCACAATATCTCTTATTTATTAATGCATCTATATACTTGGTAAAGGGTGGAAGGCTCAGCCTTATGCCTGGTGTTTTGTTCCACTCTTGCTGCCCTAGTTTCCGTCATATCGGTATTATGTTCCCGGATTTTGCGTCCCTAACGCGGTTGGGTGATTTATGGGACCCCCTAGACAGTTCGCTTTGAATAAAACTCCTCCAACAAGGCCCAACCTTGGTTTTACATTTGCCTCACCTAAGCATTTTTCCATTGGGAGTCGCGCTCTCGAGGGTCATCTTATTTTACCCTCCCCTGGTCCATTGCTCGTCGTGAGTGCTGGTCCAACCTGTCAGCCGCGAGTGGTCACCAGGGGCAACTTTGGGCTGGCCTACCGGAAGTTTGGACAATCCGGTGTGCCCCGAGAACGAGATATGTGCAGCTCCTATCGGGATTTGTCGGCACATTCGGGCGGCTTTGCTAGTCTTGTTTTACCATTGTCGAAATGTCTTGTAAACGGGATTCCGAGACTGATCGGGTCTTCCCGGGAGAAGGAATATCCTTCGTTGATCGTGAGAGCTTATCATGGGCTAAGTTGGGACACCCCTACAGGGTTTTGAACTTTCGAAAGCCGTGCTTGCGGTTATGTGGCAGATGGGAATTTGTTAATATCCGGTTGTAGTAAACTTGAAGTAAACTCTTCTAAAATACACCAACAGTGTGCGTAACCGTGATGGTCTCTTTTCGGGTTGTTCGAGAGGAGAACACGGTTTCTGGGTTATGTTTGACGTAAGTAGGAGTTCAGGATCACTTCTTGATCATTACTAGTTGACGTCCGTTTGCTTTGCTTCTCTTCTCGCTCTTATTTGCGTAAGTTAGCCACCATACATGTTTAGTCGCTGCTGCAACCTCACCACTTTACCCCTTCCTTTCCCATTAAGCTTTGCTAGTCTTGATACCCATGGTAATGGAATTGTTGAGTCCTCGTGGCTCACAGATTACTACAACACCAGTTGCAGGTACAGGTTATGCGATGATCATGACGCGAGAGCGATGTTCACTTGTTTTGGCGTTCTTCTTCTTCTTCGTCAATCCTGGGTTAGGTTCCTGGTCGGCAGCCTGGGCTAGCAGGGTGGATGACGTTTGAGTTTCTGTTTATGTTTCGTCCGTAGTCGGATGTTGATCTTGTATATGATGTACTGTTGTATTCATGTGACATTGTATGTCTGGGTCGTAGCCCTACTATTATGTAATGTTGATGTAATGATATCCACCTTGCAAAAGCGTCTTCAAGATGCGCTTCTATCCTTGGTGGGACCTTCGAGTTCCTTTAGGATAGGGTCGCATCTTGGGCGTGACAAGTTGGTATCAGAGCCACGACCGACCCTAGGATCCCCCCTTGATTGATCGTGTAGTTTGGCCGATGTCGAGTCTAGAAGAAATCTTTTTCGGAGTCTAGTTATATCGGAGAGTAGGAATTCTTTTTACTCCTCAACCCCTTCATCGCTCTGGTGAGAAATCTTGACGTAGGTATTTTGAACTACTCCTCTTCCCGTTCAAAATTTTCTTTAGGGTCACGCGGTTAGTTTTCGCTCGTTGTTCATCCTCTTTTTAATTCGGTGCACTTCTCTTCGAGTGGTTTCAACCCTCGTTGTCTTCTGCAAGATCAATCCTCAGTTCTTCCTCCACGACGTTGTTTCCCTGTCCGAAGTTGTCCCTGTTTTTTCCCACCCGCCCACCCTTCTTCTTCTCAGAACCGGAGTCAATAATCGAGTATCCATCTTACTCGTGCGAAGCCTTTGCATTCTTTCCTCAATTATTTCAACCAGTGTTTTTCTCTTCAAATTTTTGTCGATTCCCCGTTCCAAGTTGCCTTATTTTTTTCCCGCCCTCCCACCATTTTTATTCCGGAGTCTGAGTCTTTATTCGAGCAATCAGTTTCATTCGTTCGGAGTATCTTCAGTCTTTGCTCAGTTGTCTCAACTGGTGAATTCTTGTCGACTTCATCAATGTTCGTCTCGTTTTCTTTCCGGTGAATCCAAATTCAAGTTTTCGGTGTTGATCGTATTCTTTTCACCGAAGTGTTTTTCCCTCTGATCGTTCGCCTCTCGCCATTTAATCCTTCCGGAGTGCTGAAGACATGTCTGAAGATTCATGTTTGCATTCAATTATTTCGAGGTTGTCACCTCATTCAAGTCTTTCAGTCATTCCGGTGCATCATTTCTCATTCAACAATCCTTTCCAACGGTGTTTCTTTTTAGTGGGCCCTAACCCACAGGTCTTTTCCCAGGATCTTACCTGACTCTTCTGTTTTACCGGAGGTATTCTCAAGCTCTTTTGAAGTTTGACGTAAGTATGGATTTCATCAGTCAGATGCCTTCTCCAAGATAGCTTCCAAATTCTTTTATGTTTGGTTCAATCTTTCCTTTATTCTTCCGGAGTGTTTCAACAAATTCTGCATGGTCTTTCTCGTCGTCATGCTCAACACTTGAAGATCGAAGAAGGGTTTTTCCTCTAAATCTTGTCCGTTCCCCCGAAAATTCGCGGTGCTAGCTCGATGTTATCCTTTCTAATTGTTTCCAGTCGTGCAATTTTTTCCATCGATCCGGAGTATTTCAAGAGTCGCTTTCCCTATCGATCATCTAGAGGCCATCATTTCAGAATATTTATTTGTTCCAAGTTTTCAGGTTCGTTCTCCAATTATTCTATATCCGTGCCCTTTTTGTTCGTCTTAATATTCTTCCGGTGCTTCGTTCAAGTATTCTTCAATCAGTTCGCGATCTCTTCGTTCTCTTGTCCCTAAATTCCCTCAAGTATCTTCGTGCTTTTCTAATTCTTCCTGGCGATTCATTCTCCTTCGTCATTCAATTTTGAATTCTTACGGTGGTTCGTTCAAGATTTCTTTTCTCTTGTTATCATATCAATTCATTTGTTTCTTTCCAATCCTACCGGTGGTTCATGAGGATTTTCCCAAGTGTTGTGATATATCTTCCCTTAATTTTTCCCAATGTGAATAAGTGGTATGCAATCCATTGCTTCTCATCAATTTAAATGGTGAAGGATAAGCATAACATAATTCTTATTCTTCTTTCATCAACTTGATTAATTCTTTTCTTCGGAGATTGTTCATGTTGAATAATTTCTCGCTTATGTGTTGTTCGTCCTTATTTTCTGGAGTTCCAAGTTTTTCTCGGTGATCTCGTCTAGAAGCTCCATCCGAATCATCGCAAGGCTCAAATCTTTTTCTTTTCATCCTTCAATTTTATCTCGTCATTCTTTTGTTACCGGAGTTCTTGTGGTGGATTGTCATGATTTAATTCACTCTTCAAAGAGTTCATCAAGATTCTTGTTCAAGGAGTTCTAGTTTCTTTTTCTTCTTGCATCTCGAAGTGCAATTAATTCTCCGTGTTCTTCTGAGGTGGAGTTTTGCATTTCTTCGTTCTTCTCAGCTATTCAATATTTTCCGTTGTGGTCGGTTATCACCTCATAATTTTGAGATGTTATCCATAAGTCCACAGCAAGCCTATTCTTTTTGTTGTTGATGTTCTCAACAACTCCGTTCAATCCTTCCTTCTATGGATGCTTTCTATTTCATTCGTGGTAGAAGTTATCATCTTCTTCCCCATTCTTCTCATTCCACTATTTCAATTCTTCCGAAGGCATTGTGTTGTTCCTCTCGTCAAGTGTCATGCCATTTAGTTAAGTTCAAGTTCTATTCCATTCTATGTTCAACTGGGATCCTATCACAATTCTTTCGTTCTTGTTCCTTTTCTATCTTGTCCTAACCGGAGTGGTTTCAAATTCAGTCTTATTCCTTGAGCTTTTGCTTATTGTCATATTCTTTATTCCTCTCTTCTACTTGAGTGCTCTCGACTTTGTTTCTTTTTTGTTGTGGAATTGTCACGGCAGATGTCCTCTTGCAAGGACTTAATCATGGAGCCATCGCAACTAGGAAGCTTAAAGGGGTTAATCGGGACAAAGGACAAGCAAGGTTAATACTAGTTCAGCCCCTTGCGGTGAAGGAAGGCCTACGTCTAGTTGGGTTGGTATTGCTTGAGGTTTCGATGACCAGGGAGCGAGATACGCTATGCCTGGCTCTCGATGAGTTGTTTCTTGCCCTAAGCCGCCGACGGGTCGTCCCCTTATATACACGGGTTGACGCCCTGCGGCTTACAGAGTCCCGGCCGGCTTATAAACAGTGTCTGGCTCGGTGACTGGTTATTTCTACCTTACAATACAAGTCATGCCATCATGGCGGTTTTATCTCTATGGGCCTTAAGTCGCCTGTGGGTTTTTAGACCCTTTACTGAACCGCCATCTTCATGTCTTGGTCTTGGGCTTCTGATGAGCTTCTCTTTGCGTAACCCGCCCCCCTCTTGGGCGGCTTACACAAACAGTTATATCCCCAACATTATGCCCCAGATTGATTTGAACCGGTTCATGTCAATCTTTAAAAACCTTATGAACTGGCCTTCAGTCTTCTGTTTTGTGCAAAAAATTTAACCCGCCATGACGTCATCATCTAGCTCTGGGTTAAATCTTTGTGATGTCATCTTCAATTAAACTCATATTTTATTCCATCATATCCTCCAACGGATCTTTGCTTTTACTGACCATCCTGAGAATCGAGGCATCGGGGCCACTAGATAATGATGCTTTGGTTTCCTCGTTTCTCGCACCGTCTCGGTTGGCCCCTCCTTATAAATAGATGCGACTTAGGTCTTTTTCATTTCCTTCAGTCGTCTTCTTCCTCGCACTTTCCTTTCTGTCGCTCGAGCTCCGCCGCCGCCGCCGTCGGACCCCTCGTCTTCACCGACTCAGGCCGCTGCATCACCCTGTTTCTGATCAGAAAACGACGGCGACCCTCCGCAGCTCTTCCGCATCTGTGAGTTCTTTTTCCCCCCTGAGGGAGTCCTGGATTAGGGGGTGTTCGGATGGCCAGACTATACCTTCAACCGGACTCCTGGACTATGAATATACAAGATTGAAGACTCCGTCCCGTGTCCGGAAGGGACTTTCCTTGGCGTGGAAGGCAAGCTTGGCGATGCGGATATTTAGATCTCCTACCATTGTAACCGACTTTGTGTAACCCTAACCCTCTCCGGTGTCTATATAAACCGGAGGGTTTTAGTCCGTAGGACAACAGAACATACAACAATCATACCATAGGCTAGCTTCTAGGGTTTAGCCTCCTTGATCTCGTGGTAGATCTACTCTTGTACTACCCATATCATCAATATTAATCAAGCAGGACGTAGGGTTTTACCTCCATCAAGAGGGCCCGAACCTGGGTAAAACTTCGTGTCCCTTGTCTCCTGTTACCATCCGCCTAGACGCACTGTTCGGGACCCCCTACCCGAGATCCGCCGGTTTTGACACCGACATTGGTGCTTTCATTGAGAGTTCCTCTGTGTCGTCGCTTTTAGGCCCGATGGTTCCTTCGATCATCAACAATGATGCAGTCCAGGGTGAGACTTTTCTCCCCGGTCAGATCTTCGTCTTTGGCAGCTTCGCACTGCGGGCCAATTCGCTTGGCCACCTTGAGCAGATCGAAAGCTACGCCCCTGGCCATCAGGTCAGATTTGGAAGTTTAAACTACACGGCTGACATCCGCGGGGACTTGATCTTCGACGGATTCGAGCCACAGCTGAGCGCGGCGCACTTTCTCGATGGGCATGATCTAGCTCTGCCGCCGAACAGTGCCCTGGAGGCCGCACACGCATCGGTTCCGACCCTTAATTCGGGGCCTACTACGCCGATCGAGGATGAGCGGTTGGACGCTGCCTCGAGGGCTGCGATCTCAAAGGCGATCGAGCCGAACACCAGCCCCGCACTCTGCAAGACCCGTGACTCCGAGGGGACGGATTCCTCTCCGAACTCCGAGCCCTCCGCGCGCCTGCCAATCGAATCCGATTGGGCGTTGATCATGGAGTTCACCGCTAAAGACGTCTTTCAGCACTCGCCCTTTGGCGACATTCTGAAGTCACTAAAGTCTCTCTCTTTATCAGGAGAGCCCTGGCCAGACTACGGTCAGTAAGGATGGGATACAGACGATAAAGAAATTCAAAGCCCATCCACCACCCACTTTGTAGCCACTGTCGATGATTTAACCGACATGCTCGATTTCGACTCCGAAGACATCGACGGTATGGATGCTGATGCAGGAGACGATCAAGAACCAGCGCCTATAGTGCACTGGAAAGCCACCTCGTCGTAAACATTTATATGGTGGACACTCCAAAAGATGGAGATGGCGATGGAACAGCGGGGGATGAAACCTCCAAGAAACAGCCCAAGCGCCAACGTCAGCGGCACCGCTCTAAATCCCGCCAAAGCAAAAACGGTGATTCCGGCACGGGAGATAATAATACTCCGGATAGCGCCGAAGAACACCCCCTCCAGCAAGATTCAGCACAGGAGGATGAAGAAGCCAGCCCTCACGAGAGAGCGGCAGACAGAGAGGTTGAGGATGATAATTATATGCCTCCCTCCGAAGACGAGGCAAGCCTCGACGACGACGAATCTGTCGTGCCAGAGGATCCCGCCGAACAAGAGCGTTTTAAACGCAGGCTTATGGCCACGGCAAGCAGCCTCAAGAAAAAGCAGCAACAACTTAGAGCTGATCAAGATTTGCTAGCTGACAGATGGACTGAAGTCCTTGCGGCCGAAGAGTATGAACTCGAACGCCCCTCCAAGAGTTACCCAAAGCGCAGGCTGCTACCCCGATTAGAGGAGGAAGCACCTAAACCTACACCACCAGCGCATGACATGGCCGACCGGCCACCTCGTGGCCGTGACAGAGAGGCCTCTCGGCCCTCCACTCAAGCCGTGCCCCGGCGCCGCTCAAAACATACTAAGGCACGGGAAAATGCGCCAGACTTGCGAGAGATACTGGAGGATAAGGCAAGGCAAACAAGATCGATCTATGGATCGTGTGGGCGCCCCACGGCACGTGGCGGGGATCGTCACTTCGTATATAATAAATCCGGCTGGGCCGAACACAATAGACAAAGCTCGTTTGAGCTACATCGTGATATAGCCCAATACAGAGGCGCCGCACACCCGCTATGCTTCACAGATGAAGTAATGGATCATAAAATCCCTGAGGGTTTCAAACCCGTGAACATCGAATCATATGATGGCACAACAGATCCTGCGGTATGGATCGAGGATTATCTCCTTCATATCCACATGGCCCGCGACGATGATCTACACGCCATCAAATACCTCCCTCTCAAACTTAAGGGACCGGCCCGGCATTGGCTTAACAGCTTGCTAGCAGATTCAATCGGTTCTTGGGAGGACCTGGAAGCCGCATTCCTCGACAATTTCCAGGGTACCTATGTGCGACCACCGGACGCCGATGACCTAAGCCACATAATTCAGCAGCCAGAGGAATCGGCCAGGCAATTCTGGACACGGTTCCTAACAAAGAAAAACCAAATAGTCGACTGTCGGGACGCAGAGGCCCTAGCGGCCTTCAAGCATAATATCCGCGACGAGTGGCTTGCCCGGCGCCTTGGACAGGAAAAGCCGAAATCTATGGCAGCCCTCACGACACTCATGACCCGCTTTTGCGCAGGAGAAGATAGCTGGCTAGCTCACAGCAATAACTTAACCAAGAACCTTGGTAATTCGGATACCAAGGACAAAAGTGGCAGGTCGCATCGGAACAAGCAAAAGCGCCGCGTTAACAGTGACATCAATGAGGATACAACAGTCAATGCCGGATTCAGAGGCTACAAATCCGGTCAGCGGAAAAAGCCATTCAAAAGAAATACCCAGGGCCCGTCCAGTTTGGACCGAATACTCGGCCGCTTGTGCCAGATACATGGCACCCCCGAAAAGCCAGCCAATCACACCAACAGGGATTGTTGGGTGTTCAAGCAGGCAGGCAAGTTAAATGCCGAAAATAGAGACAAGGGGCTATGTAGCGACGACGAGGAGGAGCCCAGGCTGCTGAACAACAGTGGACAAAAGGGTTTCCCCCCACAAGTGCGGACGGTGAACAAGATATACGCAACCCACATCCCCAATAGGGAGCGGAAGCGTGCGTTACGGGACGTATATGCGATGGAGCCAGTCGCCCCAAAGTTCAACCCATGGTCCTCCTGCCCGATCACCTTTGATCGAAGGGACCACCCCACTAGCATCCGTCATGGCGGGTTCGCCGCATTGGTTCTAGACCCAATTATTGACGGATTTCATCTCACAAGAGTCCTTATGAACGGCGGCAGCAGCCTGAACCTGCTTTACCAAGATACAGTGCGGAAAATGGGCATAGATCCCTTGAGGATTAAGCCCACCAAAACGACCTTTAAAGGCGTCATACCAGGTGTAGAGGCCAACTGTACAGGCTCAGTCACATTTGAAGTGGTCTTCGGATCTCCGGATAACTTCCGAAGCAAGGAATTAATCTTCGACATAGTCCTGTTCCGCAGCGGCTATCACGCACTGCTCGGGCGAACAACATTTGCAAAGTTCAATGCGGTACCACGCTACGCATATCTCAAGCTCAAGATGCCAGGCCCTCGAGGAGTAATCACGGTCAATGGAAACACCGAACGCTCCCTCCGAACGGAGGAGCACATGGCGGCCCTCGCAGCGGAAGTACAAAGCAGCCTCTTTAGGCAATTCTCCAGTCCGGCCGCTAAAAAGCTGGACACTGTCAAGCGCGCCCGGAGTAACCTACAACAAGACCGCCTGGCACGTTCGGAGCAGGCGTAGCAATGCGGCCCCAACCCCAGCCCTCGCGAAATAGCGAAACCAGTGCTTCGCGTACATAACTACGCTCTTGAAATACCATGGGCACAGGGGGAGGGGCACCGTCACGGCACGCCCAAAACACGGCTTAAACCATACTAGGGGCTGCCGAACCTTATTTTATTTTTTTATTTTTCTCTTACTTTCAGGACTCCATACTTTGGACGACCTGTTTGGCAATCCAACTGCCGCACAAACGATGCAAGATCCAGGAAAGCAGACAAGCCATGCCGCATTATGGAACTACCAAGTGGTCTCTATTACGAGCAGTATACCTGTTTTGCATACAATTCCGCAGCCTGCCCCTGGAGAGGACATGCTAAATAGTCCAACTTTTTGCTTATCGCACTATTTGTATCGTTCTGCTTTGATCGCAGCCTTTTTATAAACAATGCATAGCTTTTTGTCTATCTTTTGCATTACTCTCTTTTTATATATATGTTCATTAACGACATGCTGCACCCGTACACTGTGGTACGGCAAATACGCCAGGGGCTTCAGTACCCCTCAATATGGTGTGAGAAGTCCGAACACTTTCACAAGTGCGGCACCCCGAACTTATAGCATTATATGCATCGGCTCCGAATCATGATTTGGGTCAATAGTTGGGTTTGCCCGGCTCCTATGTTTTGGTGACTTACGTTCCGCTATATCGGCTAAGGTAGCACTAGGAGAACTACTGCGATTGTGCCCTAGTTGAGCTGGGCTGAGCACCTCAGTAGAGAAAGCTAAAACTGACTATCATGATGAGGCGAGAGACCGGTCGTTGTTCGAGAGGTTTTTCGAGTCCCTAAAGACTTATGCCGCTTAGAGCGAGGAGCCGGCTTTGTCCGGCCAAGGCGTGGATAGCACCCCGAACTCGGTCTTCCGAATACTAGGGGCTTTGCCGAAATTTAAAATTATAGAGTTCTATGGCTAAGTGAGAGTGTTCAAGCATTATAGTCCGATTGCCTTGTTCGTTGTGCTGAGCGCCTCCCTCGAAGGACCCAAACATGGGAAAAAGAGCGCTCAGGTTTATCCCGAACACCCCAGCACTAGTGGCATGGGGGCGGAAGCCGACGACTGGCCATCTCTCAATTTTTGATAAACAGCCGCACAGAAAGTAATATTTTAAATTCAAAAAGCATTGCTTAGTGCATATGAACTAGTTTTTAGCGCACAGGACAACACGAGCGAGTTTATTCAAAAATTACATCCTTGGTACATTCATCCGCCATAAGGCGGGCACCCGCCAGAACATCCTTATAATAGTTCTCGGGCTTGCGATGCTCTTTCCCCGGCGGCAGCTCGTCCCTCACAAGCTTCTCGCCATCCAGCTTACCCTAGTGCACCTTCGCACGGGCAAGGGCCCTACGGGCACCTTCGATGTAGACGGAGCGCTTGATGACCTCGAGCCTTGGACAGGCCTCCACCAGCCGCCGCACCAGTCCGAAGTAGCTCCCAGGCAGGGCCTCTCCAGGCCACAGCCGAACTATGAAGCCCTTCATGGCCTGTTCGGCCGCCTTGTGGAGCTCGACCAGCTGCTTCCGCTGGTCGCTCAAGGGCACAGGGTGTCCGGCCTGAACATACTGAGACCAGAACACCTTCTCCGTCGAGCTACCTTCCTCGGCTCGGTAGAATGCGGCGGCATCGGATACGCTACGGGGAAGATCTGCGAATGCTCCTGGAGAGCTCCGGATTCGGGTAAGTAACAAGTAGTTTACTTTTATATGTCTGCTTTGCATAAAGAATGCCTTACCCGCCTCTATCTTTTTCACCGCATCCAACTCCTGGAGGGCCTTCTGGGATTCGGCCTTGGCAGACTTGGCACTTTCGATGGCCGCCGCAAGCTCGGATGCTTGCATCTTCGAGTCAATCTCCAAACTCTCATGTTTTTTCATGAGAGCCTGAAGCTCTTACCGCGCCTCGCCGACCTGCGCCTCAAATTTCTCCCGCTCGACGCGCTCCGAGGCCACTCTCTTCTTGGCCTCAGAAAGCGCCTGCTTGAGGGTCGCCACCTCAGTTGTGGCCCCTACAATAAGCAGTGTAATCCTGTCATTTTTTGCAATTGCGTCTTTTTATATGTTTTTCTATAAGGTATCTCTTACCTTCTTTCTCCTCGAGCTACCGCTTGGCAAGGCCGAGCTCTTGCTCGAACCGCTCGAGGCCCTGCTTCAGGGTGCCCACCTCCGCAGTCAGTGCGGCGGTCGCAAGCAGCGAAGCCTGCATACACATATTGACTCATTTTTTGTTAGACTCCTACGAAAATTAATAGATCCTATATTCGGCTTTTCTTTCCGAACACCAAACAGAGCATCAGGGGCTACTATCTATGCGGTAATATTTTTACATATTTTTTACTTATCTCAAAGCCTGTCAGAAGGCTGGCACAAGCTTCAGTCAGTCCGCTCTTGGCGGACTGAACCTTCTGGATCACCGTACTCATAACAGTACGGTGCTCCTCATCGATGGAGGCGCCCTTAAGCACCTCCAACAGATTGTCCGGCACCTCTGGTTGGACGGAGGCCACCGGCTTAGTAGGCTTGCTCCTCTTAGAAGGAGGTCGCCTTCCGTAGTCCGGAACCGTTGAGGATTCCGGCGCGGTGTCTGGCACACAGCCGGACTTGGAGCCCTGGGGGGTCTTGTTCCCTTTGCTCCTGGAGTCCGGGAAGTCACCTTGTGGCGCCTCCAGGACCACCTCCTCCTGGCTTGGAACCTGTTGGGACAACACTTTGGCGTCGTCCGTAGGGCGGGGGGAGGTAGCCGTCGGAAGTGAATTCACATCCGACGAATCCATGGAGCCGCTCGACGACTCGTCGAGTCCGGCCTTGGGCGGACTGCATAATTATATTCGACATAAGGAAAGGCTGTGCCATAAAGGAATGCTATGAGTTATTCTGGTATCCGAATACTTATGATTTCGTTGGGCGCTTGGCCCTGTGCGGCCACTCCCCTTCGCCCTCGTTGGCGTCGGTAGAGTAGTCCGAAGGAGGGGTCTTCCTCTTCTTTGACCCTTCGTCCTCCCCTGTTGGGGCGGCCCTCCTCTTCTTTCCTTCCCCTGCGGGAGGGGGAGATGTTTCTTCTTCCTCCTCGTCTTCACGGGAGGAGTGCGTCTCGGATTCGTTGGACGACGAGTCCGACACCACCATACGCCGGGAACTCTTGATGGCCTTCTTCTCCGGCACCACATAAGGTGCCGGAACCAGCAGCTTCGCTAAACGAGCATTGGCTGGGTCTTTGGGCAAAGGGGCCGGACAGTCCATCTGTCCGGACTTCACCTGCCAATCCTGTCAAAGGAAAGGGAGTTTAGATCCCGCATAGAGTCAAACTATGAAAAACTAACATCCTTTAAAAGGTGAAAATAGCTTACCTCACCAGCTGACGCTGCGAGCTGAATCCGCGGTCCTCGGAGGCGGATGCGGGAGCCTCGGCGCCTTTGGTTAGCACCTTCCAGACTTCTTCGTACGTCGTGTCTAAAAGCCTGCTAAGGGTTGGGTGCTGCGCCTGGTCGAACTCCCACAGATTGAAGTCCCGTTGTTGACATGGGAGGATCCGGCGGACGAGCATAACCTGGACTACATTGACAAGCTTGAGCTGCTTGTTCACCAGGGTTTGGATGCATTTTTGCAGTCCGGTCTCCTCATCTTTGTCGCCCCATGACAGGCCCGTCTCTTTTCAGGACATGAGCCGCATGGGGGGTCCGGATCAGAACTCAGGGGCTGCGATCCATTTCGGATCGCGCGGCTCGGTGATGTAAAACCACCCCGACTGCCACCCCTTCAAGGTCTCCACAAAGGCGCCCTCGAGCCATAGGACGTTGGCCATCTTGCCCGCCATGGCGCCTCCGCATTCCGCCTGGTTTCCACGCACAACCTTCGGCTTGACATTAAAAGTCTTGAGCCAAAGACCGAAATGGGGGCAGATGCAGAGGAAGGCCTCGCACATGACGATAAACACCGAGATGTTGAGGATGAATTTCGGGGCCAGATCATGGAAATCCAGGCCATAGTAGAACATGAGCCCCCGGACAAATGGATGGAGAGGAAAGCCCAGTCCGCGGAGGAAATGGGGAAGGAATACTACCCTCTCATGGGGCCTTGGGGTGGGGAGGAGCTTCCCCTTTTCGGGAAGCCGGTGCACGATGTTGTTAGACAAGTATCCAACTTTCCTCAGCTTTTTGATATGGCCCTACGTAACGGAGGAGACCATCCACTTGCCTCCCGCTCCGGACATGGCTGGAGAAGGTTGAGGTGTGAAGTGCGGACTTGGGCGCTGGAGCTCGAGTATGCGGAAGATGGATAGGCAAAGGAGGAAGAAGGCGTAGGTAAAAAGGTGGATCCTTATCCCCTTATATGGGCGGATGCGACTATGCGTCCCCACCAGCCTAGTAAAACTCGCTTGCCTCCCAAGCGCCGTGATAAATGGCGCGGTTGGGTTACCCATGTCCGTATTGATGAGAATCCCATAAATCAGGGGCACGATCTCTGCTTTGACAAGACATGCCAAGGAAACCGCCTCGCAAAATGCGCTGAGGTGGGGAAGTAAAAACGATTCGAATAAAGCCCTGGCCGTAGTGTGATGTCACGCTGCGGAATACGTCAGCGGATTAGATTTGTGTTAATATTATTCTCTCTATCGCAATATGTGGAAACTTATTTTGCAGATCCGGACACTATCCTTAGTGTTTACAATCTTTCATGAAGTACTTGGAAGAGGAACCCGCCTTGCAATGCCGAAGACAATCACGCGCCGGACTCGTCGTCATTGAAGCTTGGTTCAGGGGCTACTAAGGGAGTCCTGGATTAGGGGGTGTTCGGATGGCCGGACTATACCTTCAGCCGGACTCCTGGACTATGAAGATACACGATTGAAGACTCCGTCCCGTGTCCGGAAGGGACTTTCCTTGGCGTGGAAGGCAAGCTTGGCGATGCGGATATTTAGATCTCCTACCATTGTAACCGACTTTGTGTAACCCTAACCCTCTTCGATGTCTATATAAACTGGAGGGTTTTAGTCCGTAGGACAACAAAACATACAACAATCATACCATAGGCTAGCTTCTAGGGTTTAGCCTCCTTGATCTTGTGGTAGATCTACTCTTGTACTACCCATATCATCAATATTAATCAAGCAGGACGTAGGGTTTTACCTCCATCAAGAGGGCCCGAACCTGGGTAAAACTTCGTGTCCCTTGTCTCCTGTTACCATCCGCCTAGACGCACAGTTCGTCCCCTTATATACACGGGTTGACGCCCTGCGGCTTACAGAGTCCCGACCGGCTTATAAACAGTGTCCGGCTCGGTGACTGGTTATTTCTACAATACAATACAAGTCATGCCATCATGGCGGTTTTATCCCTATGGGCCTTAAGTCGCCTGTGGGTTTTTAGACCCTTTACTGAACCGCCATCTTCATGTCTTGGTCTTGGGCTTCTGATGAGCTTCTCTTTGCGTAACCCGCCCCCCTCCTGGGCGGCTTACACAAATATTTATATCCCCAACATTAGGCCCCAGATTGATTTGAACCAGTTCATGTCAATCTTTAAAAACCTTATGAACTGGCCTTCAGTCTTCTGTTTTGTGCAAAAAATTTAACCCGCCGTGACATCATCATCTGGCTCCGGGTTAAATCTTTGTGACGTCGTCTTCAATTAAACTCATATTTTATTCCATCATATCCTCCAACGAATCTTTGCTTTTACTGACCATCCCGAGAATCAAGGCGTCGGGGCCGCTGGCTAATGATGCTTTGGTTTCCTCGTTTATCGCGCCGTCTCGGTTGGCCCCTCCTTATAAATAGATGCGACTTAGGTCTTTTTCATTTCCTTCAGTCGTCTTCTTCCTTGCACTTTCCTTTCTGCCGCTCGAGCTCCGCCGCCGCCGCCGTCGGACCCCTCGTCTTCCCCGACTCAGGCCGCTGCATCACCCTGTTTCTGATCAGAAAACGACGACGACCCTCTGCAGCTCTTCCGCATCTGTGAGTTCTTTTCCCCCCTGAGGGAGTCCTGGATTAGGGGGTGTTCGGATGGCCGGACAATATCTTCAGCCGGACTCCTGGACTATGAAGATACAAGATTGAAGACTCCGTCCCGTGTCCGGAAGGGACTTTCCTTGGCGTGGAAGGCAAGCTTGGCGATGCGGATATTTAGATCTCCCACCATTGTAACCGACTTTGTGTAACCCTAACCCTCTCCGGTGTCTATATAAACCGGAGGGTTTTAGTCCGTAGGACAACAGAACATACAACAATCATACCATAGGCTAGCTTCTAGGGTTTAGCCTCCTTGATCTCGTGGTAGATCTACTCTTGTACTACCCATATCATCAATATTAATCAAGCAGGACGTAGGGTTTTACCTCCATCAAGAGGGCCCAAACCTGGGTAAAACTTCGTGTCCCTTGTCTCCTGTTACCATCCGCCTAGACGCACAGTTCGGGACCCCCTACCCGAGATCCGCTGGGTTTGACACCGACATTCTCAGATCTGCATTAGTACAGCCTTGAGTTCGTCGACGTTCATCGCCGCCTGACAGAAACCTCCATTAGTTCTTACCTCTAATGCTTTGCTTAGATCGTAAAAAACAACATAGAACTGCCACGGAGGATGTTTTGTGCTTATTCTGTATGAAAACAGATCTCATTTCCTTGTTTTGGAAGCCCTCCTCGAGTATATGAACTTCCCTGTACTATTTTAGGTCTAGAAAATTTTCCTTTCCAGAGCATCGTTTGATCCAAAATAATGATTGCAACTTGTGAAACTTGTTTGTTCCACACTTAGCCAAAAACTGCGTCTGTTGACTCTGTTTCAGCCATAGTAGTTCATGTGACCGGTTTAAGATAATACCGGCTGTCAGCACCGCTTGCTTCTGGCGACTTAAGAAAATTTTAATCATCTTTGATACCTGCAGCTGTTAAACATTATCGCATAGTTACATGTATGTCATTAGGCCCCTTCTTATGCTGCCATCTTAAATAACCCAATAGTGCTTATTCTCCGGGTTATAATTAAACCGGAAAAATTCCTTTATCTTGTTGTAGGCTTCGATTTACGCAATGGCTCCCAAGGCTCCCAAACCTCCGGTGACCTGTAACTGGGTCCCATCCATTGTTACAGAGAGCAAACTGTCCGAGTTTGTAAAGTCTGGCCATCTGCCCAAGAAGGATGTCATGTCTTATCGTGCTCCTGACCCGTCTGAGGAGAAACCTCAACCCAAGGAAGGGGAGGTGATTATTTTTTCCTCCCGGTTCAAAATTCTTTAGGGATGTTCTGAATTTCTTTGATCTAAGGCCTCAAGATATCGGACCCAATTCCGTATCAAACATATGCAACTTCCAAGTCTTCTGTGAGGTTTACCTTGGAGAAGAACCTAGCCTGCTTTTGTTCAGGGAACTATTTTATTTGAACCGACAGAATGAACGTGCCAATGGGCCCAGTCTGGAACTCGGTGGCATATCAATTCAGAGGCGGAGAGACTGCCTGTTTCCTTACGCTGAACTGCCGAGTCACCCCAAAGATTGGAACCAGACATGGTTCTACTGTCAGGATACTTCTCCGGCTGGTGAAAATCCACTGCCCGACTTCCGTGCCTTGTGCCTTGAGTCCACTCACCCGCTGCCGGACAAGCTGACTGCTATTGAATGTCTGCCACTCACCCCCATTATCAAGAAGATTAAAGCTCTTTTGGGGAACGGCTTAGATGGCATCGACCTGGTCCGAGTCTGGGTTGCTTGGAGAATAATTCCGTTAAGCCGCCGCCCCGGCTTAATGTGTAATTACTCAGGCGAGAAAGATGACCCTCAGTGTCATAGTCCTGACGACTTACCAGATGACGTAGTGGAAGCTACAACTCGGTCTTTGTTGAAGGAAGGTATAGTGACTAGTAAGCCTTCAGCTTACTGCCCTTCTGCAAGAAGAACCCGACCCCTGCAGTAAGTTTTCAGCCTCAGTGATTACTTTTTATTTATGTTACACTGTATTCTTACTCATAACCCTTTATAACCTTTTACAGGCAAATGACAACTTCTGGAAAATCCAGTATGATCATGAGGCGGCCAAGCAAGCCAGGGCGGCCAAGAGAGCCGAAAGAAGAACCGCCAAGCCCACCACTTCAAGGAAAAGGAAGCCAAGCGCTTCTGAGATGTTTCAGCTTGATGATTCTGATGATAACGAGGAAGAGGTAACTTTTCAATTTCCCTTTATCCTTTATCATTACCTTACTGATATTAACCTTCTTTCAGGAAGACACGGGCAACAGCCAACCCGTCGAGGAAGAGGTAACTATAATCTCCTCCGACTCTGAGCTTCGGCTGTTGGGGAACGTAGTAATTTAAAAAAAAATCCTACGCACACGCAAGATCAGGGTGATGCATAGCAACAAGAGGGGAGAGTGTTGTCTATGTACCCTCGTAGACCGACAGCGGAAGCGTTATGACAACGCGGTTGATGTAGTCGTACGTCTTCACGGCCCGACCGATCAAGCACCGAAACTACGACACCTCCGAGTTTTAGCACACGTTCAGCTCGATGACGATCCCCGGACTCCGATCCAGCGAAGTGTCAGGGATGAGTTCCGACAGCACGACGGCGTGGTGACGATCTTGATGGTCTACCATCGTAGGGCTTCGCCTAAGCACCGCTACAATATTATCAAGGATTATGGTGGAGGGGGGCACCGCACACGGCTAAGAGAACGATCACGAAGATCAACTTGTGTGTCTAGAGGTGCCCCCCTGCCCCCGTATATAAAGGAGCAAGGGGGGAGGCCGGCCGGCCCTTGGGGCGCGCCAAGGAGGGGGGAGTCCTCCTCCTAGTAGGAGTAGGACTCCCCTTTCCTAGTCCAACTAGGAAGAGAGAAGGGGGAAGGAAAGAGAGGGAGAGGGAGAGGGAGAGGGAAAGAGGGGCCGCGCCCCCCTCCCCTAGTCCAATTCGGACTCCCCATGGGAGGGGGCACGCCACCTCCTGGGCTGCTGCCCTCTCTCTCCCCTCAGGCCCACTAAGGCCCAATACTTCCCCGGGGGGGTTCCAGTAACCCTCCGGCACTTCGGTTTTCTCCGAAATCACCCGGAACACTTCCGGTGTCCGAATATAGCCGTCCAATATATCGATCTTTATGTCTCGACCATTTCGAGACTCCTCGTCATGTCCGAGATCACATCCGGGACTCCGAACAACCTTTGGTACATCAAAACTTATAAACTCATAATATAAATGTCATCGAAACCTTAAGCGTGCGGACCCTACGGGTTCGAGAACAATGTAGACATGACCGAGACACGTCTCCGGTCAATAACCAATAGCTCATATTGGCTCCTACATATTCTTCGAAGATCTTTATTGGTCAGACCGCATAACAACATACGTTGTTCCCTTTGTCATCGGTATGTTACTAGCCCGAGATTCGATCGTCGGTATCTCAATACCTAGTTCAATCTCGTTACTGGCAAGTCTCTTTTCTCGTTCCGCAATACATCATCCCGCAACTAACTCATTAGTTGCAATGCTTTTAAGGCGTAGGTGATGTGCATTACCGAGAGGGCCCAGAGATACCTCTCCGACATTCGGAGTGACAAATCCTAATCTCGAAATACGCCAACCCAACAAGTACCTTCGGAGACACCTGTAGAGCACCTTTATAATCACCCAGTTACATTGTGACGTTTGGTAGCACACAAAGTGTTCCTCCGGTAAACGGGAGTTGCATAATCTCATAGTCATAGGAACATGTATAAGTCATGAAGAAAGCAATAGCAACATACTAAACGATCGGGTGCTAAGCTAACGGAATGGGTCATGTCAATCACATCATTCTACTAATGATGTGATCCTATTAATCAAATGACAACTCATGTCTATGGCTAGGAAACTTAACCATCTTTGATCAACGAGCTAGTCAAGTAGAGGCATACTAGTGACACTCTGTTTGTCTATGTATTCACACATGTATCATGTTTCCGGTTAATACAATTCTAGCATGAATAATAAACATTTATCATGATATAAGGAAATAAATAATAACTTTATTATTGCCTCTAGGGCATATTTCCTTCATCGGCCGCGTCAGAAAATTCGAAGAGTAACCCGGAAAGTAAGATTTTCACACCCTTTGGCTTACCAAGATCCTGACTTTCTTTTGAAGCGACAGCAATTTGAAAGCCAGAGGCAGACCCGGACCAGCAAGGATGCAGAGCTCTCCTCCGGCTTGCCTGACACAACCCGGAAGCGTCGGACTGAGGTTATCTCCGACTTATACCCTTTTTACCTTTGGCGGGTCTAATCCATCAACCTCTCAATTCATCTGACTCCAATTACCAGGATACCTCTCCTTCATCCGGCGAGTCCATGCAGTCAAATATGCCGGCTTTTAAGACTGCCCCTGGGTAATATAAATTTGTTTACTTTATACTTTTCCTTCCTCATGTTTCTGTACTCATCCTTTTTGCTTTGCCCACAGCATGCAAGTTAAGCCCAAGAAGAAAACCAAGAAAGATAAACCGGCCCAAGACCCTGTGGTGACTGAACCGGAATAGGGTATAGCTGCTCCCGACTCTTCCACACATCAACCGCCGCCTGAGCCGGCTCAAGATATTGCAGCACCAACTTCTGACCCGCCTGCTGAAGATATTCTTGATGGTTCTGTTAACCCGGAGGCGCCTAGCCCGGTCAAAGCGGCTGACCCAGAAGTGAAATTTCTCAAGGCTCAATTCGTTGAGCCGGCCAGGCCCATCGTCCTTGCGAAATGTTCGGCTAAAGAGAAGTTGCTAGAACGCCGCAAGGCCAAGATGGATATCACCGACTATACTCATTTGAGTATTGGAGAGATCGTCTCGGCTACATCAACCAGGTGCAAAGCAGCCGTGACCTGGAAATTGACATGGTGAAGCAAATACAGCAAAAATCTGAGGTATGACTTATGCTTCCTTACTTTCAATCATACTTACTGTACCAGCCCCCAAGTCTATTGCTTATGAGTAAATATGCTATAGACTTAGAAAAATTGTTAGAGCTGCTTGCCCGGCTTAAAGAGAAAATATTTAAACCAGTTGTAACACAATACCTTTAACTTGCAATAAACATTAGCCCCCAAGTGCCAAGTATCTTTGCTTGCAAAATGCTTGGGACTTAATATCCGGACCGGCTTGATAATTTAAAAAGCTTCGGTATACATTAGCCCCCAAGTGTCAAGTACCTTTGCTTGCAAAGTGCTTGGGACTTAATATTATTTACCATAATCTTGACTATTATCCGGTATCAATACAGGCCACCATAAGTCAATTTGAGTCAGAGATTGCTGACCTAAAGAACCGCCTGGCAGCCCAGGAAGTTGAAATTCAACAAGCCAACTCCAAATTTGAATTCAGTGTCTCTGAACAAGAGAAGTTGAGGAAGAATTTTGAGGCGGAGAAGAAAATCTGGGCTGACGAAAAGGCCGGACTAGTGACCCGGGCCGAGACAGCAGAGGCGTCGCTTGCAAACACAACAGCCGAACTGACCGGCTTACAACGCCAGATATCTCGGATGGTCTCAGCAACCTTTGGTAAGTTATTTTAAGCAATCATTAAATATGGTAAATATTTCTTCAATCGTTACCTGTGGCTTACCTTATGCTTACCTGTACAGGCCCCAGGAGCACAAACCTCAAGCAGAACACTCTGATAAAATTGAAGGCGGTGTATACTCTAGTGGAGCAACTGTACACCGGGTCACAACGTGCCTTAGCCGTTGTAGCCTTATCAAATGATGTTCCCCACCTCTTGCAAGATGTGCTACAACGGCTTGCCGTGCTTCCTCAACGGATTCAAGAGTTGAGACGGGCCCAAGCAAGAGCCGGAGCAATAGCCGCCTTGAGCCGGGCCAAAGCCTGGCTACCAGAGCTAGACCCAGCCGACATCTCTCTTGGGTATCCGAGTTTGAAGGAGGACGACTCTCCATTTGATGAGAAGGACTTCACCACTTGCGTGAGGGATATACGCCCGGTGGCTACTCAAATTGGGAACGACACTGACCTCACCAAGTATCAGCCGGGTTACGATAAGGAGAATCGGAGAATCTGCACGCCGCACTATGATGATGTCAGCCTGATCCCTCCAATCCGTAAGCACACCTTTGCCCCTGAAGTCGACCCAATCAGTTTAATCGATGATGAAGCTGAGTTTGAAGCTTTGAGTGGCATTGACTGGGCATCATCAACCTTCCAGGACAAGGCAGCCGGCGGAGAGGCGGAGAAGGATAACCCGGAAGCCTCGGGTCAACCCTAAGAGTAAATTACCAGGCGCCACATGCTTATGTCTTTGTAGAAAAAACAATGCTTCATCATCCAGACTCAGGGAGTCTTGTAATAGAATAGAAAATACTTTGAATTTGTCATGCCGTCGCGCATGCTTTATGGCGCTTAATGATTGCATAAGCCACCGTCACTATGCACTCGCAGTTTATATGAATCTGTTATGTCCTTGCAGAAATTTACTGGTATTGTCCTGCACATAAGACAAAACAACAATCCCTTGGTGGCTTATCACATTGAGGGTCACATAAAGTTTTGATAACCCGGAATATACACCGAACCATTTCAGGAAAACCAACTTACAATTAGGCTTTAGTGGACATAATCATAATGATATACCTGTGGTGCTTGCGGTTACCTTTCCGACTCATATAACCCAACCCCCGAGGTTAAGTTGAACTCCTGAAAATTGGCACATAAAAGTTCACCTGGTACTTAACAACCCGAGGTAACCAATATTAACCCGGAGGATTGCAATCTACTCCATTGTATTTTCAAGAGGATCTCAAGATAGCCAAATATTGACACTTATAAAATATGAAGAATAATAAGAAAAATTTAAGAGGCCTCTAATTCGAATACAATCAATGAACCGTTCCAAAGGGGTTAAGCTAAGATTCGGATACGATCATATAGCCCCCAGTGGCTTTGGCGATGCCGATCAAGTGGGTATCGACAGGTATGTTCTCTTTGGTTCGAATACGACCTATGTTTGAACAGGAAGCCCCCAAGTGACCATAAGAGTTGTTTAATGACGCTGATTGGAATACGATCCACGTCAGACCCAAAGGGGTTAAGATGTGATTCAAATATGATCAAGAAGCCCCTGAGTGGGTTTGGCAGTATGCCGATCAAGTGGGTATCGACATCTATGTTCTCTTTGGTTCGAATACGACCTATGTTTGAACAGGAAGCCCCCAAGTGATCATGGCTAGATTCAGATATGATCATAAGCCGGACCAAAGGAAAAGCCGGATTCAGATGTGAACCGCTCCCTCTTGGTTGTCTCCACCACCTGACAAAGAAGACACATAAACCTTTTTTGGGAGTGGAAAAAAGGACAGAGGTCCTGCTTTATTGCTTTATGTAATATATACATAGTATAAATATATACACATTAGAGCCAGTGGCTCAAGTATAGTAAGGCCGAAGATGAGCGATATTCCACGGCCGGCGGGTCTCCTCCTCCGACTTACGTGAGTCTTTGTGCTCTCAAACGTCGATAAGGTAGTATGACCTGTTGTTCAGATTCTTGCTGACCACAAAGGGTCCTTCCCAAGGAGGGGATAGCTTGTGCATGTCAGATTGATCCTGGATGAGTCGGAGCACTAGGTCGCCTTCCTGAAAGGTTCTGGACCTAACCCAGCGGCTATGGTAGCGGCGCAGGTCTTGTTGATAAATCGCCGAGCGGGCTATTGCCAAGTCTCGCTCTTCATCCAACAAGTCAAGTGCATCTTGACGAGCGTTTTCGTTGTCCGACTCAACATAAGCCGCCACACGGGGTGAGTCATGACGGATGTCACTTGACAGGACTGCCTCTGCTCCATACACCATAAAGAAAGGTGTGTAACCCGTAGATCTATTAGGTGTAGTATTGATGCTCCAAAGTACAGAAGGTAACTCCTCCACCCAACAACCCGGCGTCCGCTGCAAGGGGACCAAGAGCCGGGGCTTGATACCCTTCAAGATTTCTTGATTAGCTCGTTCTGCTTGACCATTGGATTGAGGATGAGCCACAGCCGAAACGTCAAGCCGGATATGCTCTCGTTGACAGAACTCTTCCATAGCTCCTTTGGAAAGGTTAGTGCCACTATCAGTTATGATGCTGTGTGGAAAACCAAAACGAAAAATCACCTTTTTCATAAACTGGACCGCCGTGGCTGCATCACACTTACTGACTGGCTCCGCCTCAACCCACTTTGTAAACTTGTCGACCGCCACCAAGAGGTGCGTCTTTTTGTCCTTAGACCTTTTGAAAGGCCCGACCATATCAAGCCCCCAGACTGCAAACGCCCAAGTAATTGGAATCATCCTTAATTCTTGAGCCGGCACATGGGCTCGTCGTGAGAACTTCTGACATCCGTCACATTTACTGACCAGATCTTCTGCATCAGCATGAGCTGTCAGCCAATAAAACCCATGACGGAAAGCTTTGGCCACAAGAGATTTTGAGCTGGCGTGATGACCACAATCTCCTTCATGAATCTCACGAAGGATCTCCTGACCCTCCGCAGGGGACACGCAACGTTGAAACGCCCCAGCGACGCTGCAGTGATGTAACTTGCCATTAACAATTGTCATGGACTTGGACCGCCGGACGATTTGTCTTGCCAAGGTCTCATCTTCAGGCAACTCCTGCTGGGTCATATAAGCCAAATAAGGCACAGTCCAATCCGGGATAACATGGAGAGACACTACCAGTTGTGCCTCCGGGTCTGGCACTGCCAGATCTTCCTCTGTAGGTAACTTGACAGAAGGGTTATGCAAAACATCAAGAAAGGTGTTAGGCGGCACCGGCTTACACTATGATCCCAGCCGGCTTAAGGCATCAGCCGCCTCATTCTTCCTTCGATCAATGTGTTCCACCACATAACCCTTGAAGTGCCCAGCTACAGCATCAACTTCACGACGGTAAGCCGCCATAAGTGTTGGGGAACGTTGCAGAAAACAAAATTTTTCCTACGGTTTCACCAAGATCCATCTATGAGTTCATCTAGCAACGAGTATTCAGATTGCATCTACATACCTTTGTAGATCGCGAGCGGAAGCGTTCACTAGAACGTGGATGATGGAGTCGTACTCGCCGTGATCCAAATCACTGTTGACCAAGCGCCGAACGGACGGCACCTCCGCATTCAATACACGTACGGAGCGGATGACGTCTCCTCCTTCTTGATCCAGCAAGGGGGAAGGAGAGGTTGATGAAGATCCAACAGCACGACGGTGTGGTGGTGGATGCAGTTGTCACCGCAGCAGGGCTTCGCCGAGCGTCTGCGCGAGAGGGAGAGGTGTAGCAGGGGAGAGGGAGGCGCCAAGATGCAAGGGTGCGGCCGCCCCTCCCTCCCCCCCTTTATATAGGCCCCCTGGGGGGGCGCCGGCCCTTGGAGATCCAATCTCCCAAGGGGGGCGGCGGCCAAGGGGGGTGGAGTGCCTCCAAGGCAAGTGGGGCGCCCCCACCCTAGGGTTTCCAACCCTAGGCGCAGGGGGTGGGCCAAGGGGGGCGCACCAGCCCACTATGGGCTGGTTCCCCTCCCACTTCAGCCCATGGGGCCCTCCGGGATGGGTGGCCCCACCCAGTGGACCCCCGGGACCCATCCGGTGGTCCCGGTACAATACCGGTGACCTCGAAACTTTCCCATTGGCCGAAACAGCATTTCCTATATATAATTCTTTACCTCCGAACCATTCCGGAACTCCTCGTGATGTCCGGGATCTCATCCGGGACTCCGAACAACTTTCGGATTACTGCATATACATACCTTTACAACCCTAGCGTCACCGAACCTTAGGTGTGTAGACCCTACGGGTTCGGGAGACATGCAGACATGACCGAGACGCCTCTCCGGTCAATAACCAACAGCGGGATCTGGATACCCATGTTGGCTCCCACATGCTCCTCGATGATCTCATCGGATGAACCACGATGTCGAGGGCTTAATCAATCCCGTATTCAATTCCCTTTGTCAATCGGTACGTTACTTGCCCGAGACTCGATCGTCGGTATCCCAATACCTTGTTCAATCTCGTTACCGGCAAGTCACTTTACTCGTACCGTAATGCATGACCCCGTGACCAACCCCTTGGTCACATTGAGCTCATTATGATGATGCATTACCGAGTGGGCCCAAGAGATACCTCTCCGTCATACGGAGTGAAATATCCTAGTCTCGGTTCGTGCCAACCCAACAGACACTTTCGGAGATACCCGTAGTGTACCTTTATAGCCACCCATTTACGTTGTGACGTTTGGCACACCCAAAGCACTCATACGGTATCCGGGAGTTGCACAACCTCATGGTCTAAGGAAATGATACTTGACATTGCAAAAGCTCTAGCAAACGAACTACACAATCTTTATGCTATGCTTAGGTTTGGGTCTTGTCCATCACATCATTCTCCCAATGATGTGATCCCGTTATCAATGACATCCCCATGTCCATAGCCAGGAAACCATGACTATCTATTGATCAACGAGCTAGTCAACTAGAGGCTCACTAGGGACACATTGTGGTCTATGTATTCACACATGTATTATGATTTCCGGGACAATACAATTATAGCATGAACAATAGACAATTATCATGAACAAGGAAATATAATAATCTTTTATTATTGCCTCTGGGGCATATTTCCAACAATAAGGGGATCTTTGGAGTCCCACTTGCCTGACACCTGATGAGCCACAAGGTCTGAGTCTCCTAAGCACCTTACCCGGCTCAAGTTCATCTCTTTGGCCATCCGGAGACCATGGAGTAAGGCCTCGTACTCAGCTGCATTGTTAGTACAAGGAAACATAAGCCAGAGCACATAACAGAATTTGTCACCTCGAGGGGAAGTTAACACGACTCCAGCCCCCGAGCCTTCCAGCTGCCTGGATCCATCAAAGTGAATAGTCCAATATGTGTTATCGGGCTTCTCCTCAGGTGCCTGTAGCTCTGTCCAGTCATTGATAAAATCTACCAAGGCTTGAGACTTAATGGCAGTACGTGGCACATACTTCAAACCATGAGGCCCAAGCTCAATGGCCCACTTGGCGACTCGTCCTGTGGCCTCTCTGTTCTGGATGATGTCTCCCAAGGGGGCAGAACTCACCACAGTGATAGGGTGACCTTGGAAGTACTGTTTCAGCTTCCGGCTTGCCATGAACACCCCGTAAACCAGCTTCTGCCAATGAGGGTACCTTTGCTTTGACTCGATGAGCACCTCACTGACATAATAAACCGGCCGTTGAACCAGATGCTCCTTACCAGCCTCCTTGCGTTCCACCACAATTGCAACGCTGACAGCTCGTGAATTAGCAGCCACATATAACAGCAAAGGCTCTTTGTCAATGGGAGCTGCAAGGACCGGTGGCTTAGACAACTGCCTTTTTAAATCCTAAAAAGCAGCATTAGCAGCATTACTCCAAACAAAGGTGTCTGCTTTCTTCATCATCTGATACAGCGGTAGGGCCTTCTCGCCTAGCCGGCTTATGAACCAGCTTAAAGCAGCAACACGACCCGCCAGTCACTGAACATCATTGATACATGCCGGTTTAGCCAAAGAAGTGATTGCCTTGATCTTCTCCGGATTAGCTTCGATGCCCCTGTTTGAGACCAAGAATGCCAAAAGCTTGCCTGCCGGTACGCCGAATACGCACTTCTCCGGGTTAAGCATCATCTTGTAAACCCGGAGGTTATCAAAGGTTTCTCTAAGATCAGATATCAAGGTTTCCGTCTCTCTGGACTTCACCACTATATCATCCACATAAGCATGAACATTGCGCCCAATCTGATTGTGTAGACAATTCTGTACACACCGCTGATAAGTCGCCTGGGCACTCTTGAGCCCAAAAGGCATAGACACATAGCAGAAGGCTCCAAACGGAGTGATGAAAGCAGTCTTATCCTGTTCTTTAACTGCCATTTTGATCTGATGATAACCAGAGTAAGCATCCAAAAAGCTCAAACGCGCACAACTCGCCGTAGCATCAATGATTTGATCAATATGGGGGAGAGCAAAAGGATTAGCCGGACAAGCTTTATTTAAGTCCGTGTAATCCACACACATCCCCCAGGTGCCATTTTTCTTGAGTACGAGCACCGGGTTAGCCAACCACTCCAAGTGAAAAACTTCAATAATGAAACCAGCCGCCAAGAGCCGGGCGACCTCCTCTCCAATAGCTTTTCGTTGTTCCTCGTTGAATCGC
This sequence comes from Triticum aestivum, assembly GCF_018294505.1. NCBI lineage: Eukaryota > Viridiplantae > Streptophyta > Magnoliopsida > Poales > Poaceae > Triticum > Triticum aestivum. Next base: position 587,357,938 of record NC_057809.1, on the reverse strand, counting down.
CGCAGAAACTGCCTGACCGGCTTATACTTCAGATCAACATTAAGAGTGTGCTCAGCGAGTCCTCTCGGTACACCCGGCATGTCAGAAGGTTTCCATGCAAAGATGTCCCGATTCTCACGGATGAACTCGATGAGCACGCTTTCCTATTTAGGATCCAAGTTGGCACTGATGCTGATCTGCTTAGACGAATCGCCTGGAGTAAAATCAATAAGCTTGGTCTCTGCAGCTGACTTAAACTTCATGGCCGGGTCATGTTCCGTGGTTGGCTTTTTGAGGGAGGTCATATCCGTCGGGTCAACGTTATCTTGATAAAATTCTAGCTCCTCTGCTGCACAGACAGACTCGGCATAAGCCGCGTCACCTTCTTCGCATTCCAGGGCCACCTTTCGACTTCCATGCACAGTGATGGTGCCCTTGTAACCCGACATCTTGAGCTGCAAGTAAACATAACACGGCCGGGCCATAAACTTGGCATAAGCCGGCCGTCCAAACAAAGCGTGATACAGACTCTTGATTTTGACCACCTCAAAGGTTAACTTCTCTGCCCTAGAATCATGCTCATCTCCAAAGGCTACCTCCAGCTCGATCTTACCGACGGGATATGCCGACTTACCAGGCACCACTCCATGGAAAACGGTGTTGGATGTCTTTAAGTTTTTGTCAGTTAAACCCATGCGCCGAAAGGTCTCATAATAGAGGATGTTGATGCTACTACCTCCATCCATGAGCACCTTAGTGAATTAATATCCGCCGACCTGCGGTGCCACCACCAAGGCTAGTTGACCCGGATTATCAACCCGGGGAGGGTGATCCTCCCTACTCCAGACAATGGGCTGTTCCGACCACCTCAAGTAACGAGGGACGGCCAGCTCAACAGAATTTACAGCCCTCTTATGGATTTTCTGATCACGTTTGCACAAACTAGTAGTGAACACATGATACTGCCCACTATTTAGCTGCTTTGGATGGCTCTGGTAACCCGACTGCTGCTGCTGCTGTCCTCCTTGACCAGACTGCTGTTGGTTATAGCCGCCCTGGCTTCCCTGAGAGTCGGAACCTGAACCGCCGCCCGGGCCATGAAAGCCGCCGGCTCCTGAGCTGCCACCCGGGCCTTGATTGCCATCAAACGTGTTATAATTCTTGAAAGCCTTCATGATTGCGCAATCCTTCCATAAATGAGTCGATGGCCGTTCCCGGGTGCCGTGTTTCGGGCAGGGCTCATTGAGTAGTTGTTCAAGAGATGGACCTGACCCACCAAACCGAGGCGGTGGTTTTCCTTTGCGCTTCTGATTGTTACCCTGTGCATTGGCCACAAACTCCGGGTTACCGTCCGCCTTATGCTTATTGCCTCCTTGATTTGTCGGGTTGTGCTGCTGACCCTTTCCATTGTCGTTCTTCTTTCCCTTCCCTGTCTTTTCCTCATCGGACGCGGGGTCCTTGGTACTATCAGAATCGGCATACTTGACTAAAGCCGCCATCAGTGTCCCCATATCATTGCAATCACGCTTAAGGTGCCCCAGCTTCTGTCTCAGAGGCTCAAAGCGGCAATTCTTCTCCAACATGAGAACTGCTGAGCCAGCATCCATCTTGTCACACGAATGTATTATATCTTTGACCCGGCGCACCCAATGAGTCGTGGATTCACCTTCCTCCTGCTTACAATTTGTCAAGTCCACAATCGACATAGACTGCTTGCAAGTGTCCTTGAAGTTCTGGATGAAACGGGCCTTTAGCTCTGCCCATGAACTAATGGAATTGGGTGGCGAGCCCTTTAACCAAGAACGGGCTGTTCCATCCAACATCATGGTGAAGTATTTAGCCATCGCTGCGTCACTAACCTCCAGCAGCTCCATGGCCATCTCATAACTCTCGATCCACGCCCCAGGCTGTAAGTCAGCCGTATAATTCGGCACCTTCCGAGGTCCCTTGAAATCTTTGGGCAGACATACATTACAAAGAGCCGGTACCAGACAAGGAACACCTCTGGTTCTAGTAGCAACACCCGCCTCAACGGAAGTCATCGGATAAGCCGGTAAGTCCTGTTGGGCTGCTAGCTGTGCCGCCCACTCATCCTCCTGACATATCCGATCCTGTACCGTGTTATACCCACCAGGATGGTTCTGGCGCTGGGCATTACTTGAGAAGGCTTCTGACTCCATGTGTCTGCTGTAACTCGGGCTCTGGTTTGGACGTGGCGGAGCTAACCAGGGCGGAGGAGTTGAGTGAATCCTGTCCCGGTTGTAGGAGTAGGTCTCTTGCTGAGCTAGAGCTGTTTGGACAAGTTCCCTGATCCTCCGGGTCTCCACCGTTGTCGGATCATCACCGTCCACTGGGAGAGCCGCCAAATGCGCTGATGCTGCGATTAAGTTCTCCATGGGGTTGGAGAAGTGACCCGGTGGTATTGGCACGTAACGGGGCGGTGCCATATTCCCGTGAAGAGGCGCCGTCACCTGAGGCTGAACCGGGCCCCCCGCTCCGGATGTCATAAGCTGATTTGCACCTGGCGGGTTACTTGGGCCGGCTCCGGGTGTAGCGAAGAGATTCTGAGGATCATAAATTGGAGTTAAACGGGACTGAGTTTTCTAATGTATCCTCCTCATTACCTCATTAGATGCGTTCAGACTCATCGTGAGCTGAAAAGCCTCTGCCTGAAGTTGCTGTGCCCGTACATCCAAAGCTGCCTGCTCTGTGGCCAATCTAGTATCCTCAGCTGCTAAGGTTTCCTTGGCCTGGGCGATCTCCTCATGAACCTGTGCCACCTCTGCCTCATGCTCAGATTGGTTCGCAGGGATGACTGTAGCGGTTAACAGGGCCGTAAGTTTATCCATGAGATCCATCAGCACCTGAGCCGGTGAGCGCACAGGGCCTCCTGCCCCGGCTGCTCCTAACCCGGACGTTATCGCTGCTGAGGCCGTAGAATTTTGGCCGGGTTGAGTACTAGCCATGAAGACTCCTGCCCAGTTTGGCGACTCAGAGGGGTCCGGAATAGTGCTGCCATCGGAACAGCCGCCAAGCACACCATCTTGAACTTGATACAGCGAATCTGTTGAGCCGGCGGACGAATCACCGTTAGAGAGGATGGCCGGCTCACCATCACCTTCAGATCCTTCAGAAAGTTCACCTCCGTGGATGCAACCCATGAAGGCACGCTTCACGACGGGTTGAGCTCGGGCGGGTCTCGCACGCTGGGCCGTCTCGACGAGGTCGGTGCAGTTGTCCGGCTCAGGGCCTGGCTCACCAATCCGGCCGATGAAGACGTGAATTCCGCCAAAGGGGACCCGGTACCCGTACTCAATTGAGCCGGCGTCGGGGCCCCAGCCTTCGTCGTCGATGTAGATCTTGCCGCGACGACTCTTGGTCATCCGGCCAACCGCATATCCCTTGAGCCCTTCGAAGCTGCCCTTCAAGAACTCAAATCCACCGTGCGCTGGCCCCACGGTGGGCGCCAACTGTCGTGGAATTTTCACGGCAGATGTCCTCTTGCAAGGACTTAATCGTGGAGCCATCGCAACTAGGAAGCTTAAAGGGGTTAATCGAGACAAAGGACACGCGAGGTTTATACTAGTTCAGCGCCTTGCGGTTAAGGAAGGCCTACGTCTAGTTGGGTTGGTATTGCTTGAGGTTTCGATGACCAGGGAGCGAGATACGCTATGCCTGGCTCTCGATGAGTTGTTTCTTGCCCTAAGCCGCTGGCGGGTCGTCCCCTTATACACACGGGTTGACGCCCTGCGGCTTATAGAGTCCCGGCCGGCTTATAAACAGTGTCCGGCTCGGTGACTGGTTATTTCTACCTTACAATACAAGTCATGCCATCATGGCGGTTTTATCTCTATGGGCCTTAAGTCGCCTGTCGGTTTTTTGACCCTTTACTGAACTGCCATCTTCATGTCTTGGTCTTGGGCTTCTGATGAGCTTCTCTTTGCGTAACCCGGCCCCCTCCTGGGCGGCTTACACAAATAGTTATGTCCCCAACATTTTTCCTCTCTCTTTTGTTCTTATTTCACCTCATCCCTTTTTCCCTTCCGTCTCGGTTCTAAGATCTCGGGACGAGATCTCTTGTTAGTAGAGGAGAGTTGTAACGCCCCGGATTCGATGCGCCAAGTGTCTGCCAGTTATTCGCCTTCATTGCCATGTCATTTGCTTGCGTGTTACATTTTGCCATGTCATCATGTGCATTGCATTGCATACGTGTTCGTCTCATGCATCCGAGCTTTTTCCCCATTCTCCATTTTGCAATCCGGCACTCCTATGTCCCCTGGCGCCCCCTTTTGCCTCTTTTCGTGTGCGGGTGTTAAACGGTCTCGGAATGGACCGAGATTTGCCAAGCGGCCTTGGTACACCACCGGTAGACCGCCTGCCAAGTTTCGTGCCATTTGGGGGTCGTTTGGTGCTCCAACGGTTAACCGGGTAACCGCAAAAGCCCAACACCCCTCCAAAGTGGCCCAATAACCCATCCAAACCCCCTCCATGCTCTCGGTCATGATCGCATGGCCGAAAACCGCACTCCATTTGGAGTCTCCTAGCTCCTTCTACCTATAAATACGTCCATCCCCTTCCATTTTCGCGGATGAACCCTAAAAATTTCCCCTCTCGCCCGCCGGACATGTCCGTCCCGGACCGGACGAGGTCCGCCACCGCCCCGAGCCAATCCGCCGCCGCCACCTCACCCCGCGCCACCCCCGTCCACCACAGCCCACGCAGCCCATCCCGTCCGGCCGTCCGCTCGCCCGCGGGACGCCCGCACCCGCGCCCGCTCCTCCGCCCGGTCACCGCCGCGGGGCGCCGCTGCCTTCTGCCTCGCCGGCGTGCGGTGCCGCCGCCGCACCTAGCCTCTCCCCGCCGCCGAGCCGCTCCAGCGCCGCCCACGCCGCCTCCTCTCCGTCGCCGGCCACCGGCGCCCCTGATCTGTCGCCGCCTCGCCGCCCTCGTCCGGGTCATCCTCGTCTCCGGCGATCTCGCGCCGCCACCTCGTAAACCGCGCCCGGAGTCAACCTAGATCTGTTTTCGGAGGTTGTTTTTCGCCTAAGTGATTTGCCCCCCCCTGATATTTTGTGCCTCTGTTCATCACATCATATCTCCTAGCATACTGCTCCGTTTTGCGTGCATGATATGTCGAAATGTTCATCAGGATGTGCTCTTCGTTTTCTTATATTGTGCGATGTTTGTTTGAGTTCATCTTGACGCCCTAATCATCGTTGCAAGAGTGCTATATGATGTTAACTGCTGTCTGTTATCAGAACATGCTCATTTGTCATTTTTGCATCTTTTTGTGTGATTTTCTTTTGAGCTTTAAGTCTACATGTGTTATGAGATACAACATACCATCTTTACTGTGGTGCAATCCAATCTTCATGATATGCCATGTATTGATTATTTCAAGCTTGCAGAGTAGCCCCCGTGATGTTGCTGATTTCAGAGACTTAGAGTTTTACTGTCTTTGCCCTGTTGTTATTTTCATGCCATGTACTCATGTTGCTACAGTGAGATTCATGCCTCTTTTGAGTATGTTCAGTAAGGATGTTTTGGACATATGGTTATGCTCTATCCATCCATGCCTCTGTTTGAATTTATAGAGTGATCTAGCATGTCTTAATCTTGCTCTACTTTTGCTATAAAATGTTCCTGGCAGATTGTTTACATGTTATTCAATTTTGCCATGGTTGTTGTTAGTGATCCATGCATGCTCTGAACTTGCTATTGCCATGCTTAGCTCCATGAACATGTTATATTGCTGTAGATATGCTTGTCTTGTCATGCCATGCCTTGTGTTGAGTGAATCGAGCTCGTAAACATGCCTTCATAATTCTGTTTATGCCATGCTTTGTTTTTCTGCTAAGTATGAACCTGGTAATAAAACTTGCAATCTTTACATGGGTGCCATCATATTTTCTGTGCCTTTTTGGATCATGGTTAGTACGTGACTTTTGTTATATGCAATTAGTAGATCCATGCCATGCCTTTGGTTGCCATGGTAAGTTCCTGTAACACGTCATTTGATAGCTCTAAAAATTGCAACCTGATGTTATTTCTGCCATGTCCTGTGAATTCCACTAAGTCTGTGAACCTGTTATCATTTGCAATCTTGCCATGTCCTTTTGAGCATGTTCTAGTGGTTTCTAGAGATAACTCCGTGTTCATGTTTTGTTATGCTTTACCTTTACATCATGTCCATGCCTTTTGTTTTCATATTGTGGTGATGTAGCATGTTGTTTTGATGCTTGCAAGTTGCCTAGTTGCTGTTTTGAACAGCTTGTCCTTTAAATTTGTTTGGTGTGTATGTGTTGAACCGTTGCTCCGTTTTGAGTGTGCTCTATATGAAACTTGCTTAGTTTTGCATGTAGTTTCATGTTACCTTGTTGCATCCATGTTCTGATGTGTTTGCTTGATGTTTGAATGCATTTTGCATCAATGCCATGCTCATCTTGTTTTGCTCATATCTTCTAGGCCGTAGCTCCGAATCTAATGAACTTTATATGTAATTTGACTAGATTCGTGTAGATCATCATGGTGCATCTTAACTTGCTGTTTAACAACTTGAACATAAGGTTTATTCAGATCTGGACCATTTTCGAAATTTGCATATGAGGACTTACTGGAATTGTTATATGTTGTTTCCGGCCTCTTTTAAACTTGCTTTGATGTGTTGCTCTTGTATGCATCATCTCTTGCCATGAGTAGCTTCATGTAGCCTTGTCATGCATCATACTTGGTTGAGCATCATGCCTTGTTCATGTGTGGTGTGTTTACTGTGTTGTGTGCTTCTTCTCGATAGTTCCCGTTTCGTTGCGATCGTGAGGATTCGTTCGTCTACGCTTGGTTCGTCTTCGTGGCTTCATCTTCTTCATGGACTCGTTCTTCTTCCTAGCGGGATTTCAGGCAAGATGACCGTCACCTTGGATCTCACTACTATCATTGCTATGCTAGTTGCTTCGTTCTATCGATATGCTGCGTTACCTACCACTTGCTTATCAAGCCTCCCAAATTTCCATGAACCTCTAACCTTTGCAACCCTTCCTAGCTAACCGTTGTTTGGCTATGTTACCGCTTTGCTCAGCCTCTCTGATAGTGTTGCTAGTTGCAGGTGAAGATGAAGATTGCTCCATGTGGGATTTTGTTTATGTTGGGTTATCACAATATCTCTTATTTATTAATGCATCTATATACTTGGTAAAGGGTGGAAGGCTCGGCCTTATGCCTGGTGTTTTGTTCCACTCTCGCCGCCCTAGTTTCCGTCATATCGGTATTATGTTCCCGGATTTTGCGTCCCTAACGCGGTTGGGTGATTTATGGGACCCCCTTGACAGTTCGCTTTGAATAAAACTCCTCCAGCAAGGCCCAACCTTGGTTTTACATTTGCCTCACCTAAGCATTTTTCCCTTGGGAGTCGTTTTCTCGAGGGTCATCTTATTTTACCCTCCCCGGGCCAGTGCTCGTCGTGAGTGCTGGTCCAATCTATCAGCCGCCGGTGGTCACCAGGGGCAACTCTGGGCTGGCCTACCGGAAGTTTGGACAATCCGGTGTGCCCCGAGAACGAGATATGTGCAGCTCCTGTCGGGATTTGTCGGCACATTCGGGTGGCTTTGCTGGTCTTGTTTTACCATTGTCGAAATGTCTTGTAAACGGGATTCCGAGACTGATCGGGTCTTCCCGGGAGAAGGTATATCTTTCGTTGATTGCGAGAGCTTATCATGGGCTAAGTTGGGACACCCCTACAGGGTTTTGAACTTTCGAAAGCAGTGCCCGTGGTTATGTGGCAGATGGGAATTTGTTAATATCCGGTTGTAGTAAACTTGAAGTAAACTATTCTAAAATACACCAATAGTGTGCGTAACCGTGATGGTCTTTTTTTGGGTTGTTCGAGAGGAGAACACGGTTTCTGGGTTATGTTTGACGTAAGTAGGAGTTCAGGATCACTTCTTGATCATTACTAGTTGACGTCTGTTTGCTTTCCTTCTCTTCTCGCTCTTATTTGCTTAGTTGCTGCTGCAACCTCACCACTTTACCCCTTCCTTTCCCATTGAGCTTTGCTAGTCTTGATACCCATGGTAATGGGATTGCTGAGTCCTCGTGGCTCACAGATTACTACAACACCAGTTGCAGGTACATGTTATGCGATGATCATGACGCGAGAGCGATGTTCACTTGTTTTGGCGTTCTTCTTCTTCTTCGCTAATCTTGGGTTAGGTTCCTGGTCGGCAGCCTGGGCTAGTAGAGTGGATGTCGTTTGAGTTTCTGTTTATGTTTCGTCCGTAGTCGGATGTTGATCTTGTATATGGTGTATTGTTGTATTCATGTGACATTGTATGTCTGGGTCGTAGCCCTACTATTATGTAATATTGATGTAATGATATCCACCTTGCAAAAGTGTCTTCAAGATGCGCTTCTATCCTTGGTGGGACCTTCGAGTCCCTTTAGGATAGGGTCGCATCTTGGGCGTGACAAAGGCGTTGCACGAGAAAGGAAGTGGGCACATCCAGTGCCGCTGGTGAGCACATCAGGCCACGACCTCAAACAATCCACTTTCCATTGGCGGCCTTTTTATCCGTCTAAATTGTGCAAAACAACTAAAGAAATAAAAAACAAGTTACCGTTTTCTTTGGCAGTGCTACACTAATGACACATCCAACAAAGTCCAGTTTCATGGTATGAAAGAAATTGACGCATAAAGCACCTAAAGTTTTATTTATATTACCTTGCATGTAGCCGTATGTAAACTCACAGAGTCGGAACATATGGATTGATGCTTAGGGCCACCATCACCTTGGTTGCTTCCTACTCAATTATTCTCTGCAACAAAAGGTATAAGTTTTCAGTGCTTAATGGATACTTTCTAGCTTTGCAATTGATTACATTTATCTGTTCCATTAAGTCGCTTGCACAAACTCTCAAATGCCATTGCCCACGAAGAAACCGCTAACAAACTTTCTTTGAGAGGTCTTCAACTCAGATAAATTTGCATGGTCCACTTAGATAATTGTATCATCTTGTAAGTAAACCAGAACAAATGGCCGACTAAATGGCAGCATCTCTCGATTTGGCATAGCACTGAATGCAAATATTAGAGAAATAAGCCACAAATGGGGGATCAAATTTATCACAAATAGCACGCATATATTCTGCCATATAATATCAAACGCTAAAAGATTCCTGCAACAATGGAAGTGGATGGAACAGAAATAACCTGGAAGGATAGAATTCAGCGTATATATGCTCTAGTATTTGTTGGATCCTAAGTAGCCTAGAACAATTTTATATCTGAGAGATCTTTAAAGAACTAACACGTCCATATAATTGAGAAAATAAAATCAAATATCAACAACGCAAGTATATGGACTGAATACTTGCTCAGATTAATATATTCATTTAGACTTGTCACTGAATACCAGACACATGACATGTCTCTCATAACCAAATGACCAGTTCAGTTTTGTATCAAAAATGAGGTACAACTTATGACTCCTATTAGTCCATACATTTGAAAAGAAGAGTATTACTTTGCCACAAACTACAAAAAACACAATCCAAGATATGGTTGATTACCTGACCATCTCTTGCTGCCTGGAAAAAAGGTTCCTGACCGTGACACCGCTTGGAGCCTCTTGATAATGTGACAATTTTTGTCGAGCTAAACAATCAACCGGGAGAGAAAACCAGCATAACGACCTGAAGATCAGAGACAGAAGACACATACATAAACATGGATAACTGTGAGCAAATTGATTATTGGGAGGAAGAGTACATAAATAGAAGATACACTTTTTCGCTAAGCTGTGTTAAACTTAAGATAATATGTTTAGTGTCAGGCATGAGAAAAAAATAAGAAGCATAGGCAACGATAAACATAAATAACTCTTTTGCTAAAATAATGGTATAGATGATGTTGAGCGGTTGAGGTGCTCATGGCCCAACTAAAAATAATGGTAGCCAAGCTTCAAAACCACATATAACCCTGCTCCTCCCGCTACTCCTCATGGCACCATCTTCAAATTCAGAGCCGCCACCTACACTCCTCCCCATCTTCAGATGTGCTCTTGCTCCTCCCGCTCATCCTCATGGCGAGGACGTCCGGCCACTTTAGATCCAGCCGTCACCGTCGCTCATTATCTTTGCTGCTTCATGTTCCTCTAATTTTTGAAATATAAAAGCATAAACTTAAGTGGAAAGCAGCGAGGTAAAGTGCTACATTAGTATATGTGCAGAAGATTACTTCCTTATATTATAGCAAACAATAGAAGAATTCCAAATCTAAATGTTGAGAGGCACACCATTGCTTCTGAGTTCTGATCAGCCACTACGGATGATAAGTAGTTCTAGACAAGGACCTCCTGTCCAACTTATCCAAAAGTGGTCTTCTCATTTCCTACGTCAAAGAACAATATACAATTATATAATCAGCCAAAAAGCATTACTTCAACAATATACGCTTGAGATAGAGGTATTAACTGTAATCGGAAGGAAGACATGTTGAATTACAGTGCAAATAGAGCATTTTTTTCGAAAAGGGGGGTCACTCCGGCCTCTGCATCAGAACGATGCATACGGCCATCTTATTAAAACAAATAAACAAGGTTCCAACAAGGTCTCAAGGTCTCCAACTGAAAAAAAAGAGCTCACTCAGAGCCAAAAAGGGCTAGAAAGATAAACTAGCCAAAAAAGAGACGCCACAACCGGCTGGCTAAAGATAGATAGGTTAACTAATTGCCTATCCTATTACATGACCGCCATCCAAACCGGTTGAAGATATCCCGAGCTACCATCTCCCAGCGGATAGATCCAGTAAACAAATGCTCCCTGGCCTCCATCGGAGTGAGTAGCGATCACGAACGGATCAATGCCGTGGCTCGGAAGATAACCTGCAAAAAATGAACGCGTGATGTTCTGTTAAAACCCAAATCATTCCTGCATGCATAGCATGTAAAAACTATTTTTTATATGCAGAGCGAAACCAGGAAAAAACATTAGCAAAGCCGAGGCACTTAACTGGGAAATAATTGTTTAACAAAGTGGGATCAGGCAAAAGAAAAAACATGTTCAGAAAATATAAAATATGGAACGACGCAGCAGCCGCAGGAGCAATCTTCCGTTATCTAAAATATTAGTTAAGCATATGAATTGACCAAGCTGAAATCTCTAGTCATTACAAACTTTGTACAAATCTCTAGTAATTAACTGACTACAAACTTATAGAATAATATATTCCAGAACCAGCCAAAGCAGCAGCAACGACAACCCATTCCCAGCATAAGAGCACCACTGGTCATCAATCAGGAACGTAGAACCTAGCGAAAATTCACAAACCCTAACCTCATCTCTGCTAATCATAGTAAATAGACCTAGGATAAGCAGTAGGATGGGACAAATGCGAGTAGAGGACCAAGCAAAGGAGCAAGAAATAACCTCTTCCATCTCCGTCAGGTGGCCATGGTGAGTTGGTGACAGCAAGCGCACAACGAATGTGTCACCGCCCCCCAATCCAGCTGTAAGATGACAAATCATTTTTCCATGGGTCAAGTGAATAATCATAAAATACTTTACAATTCAAACAACTCACTTGCCGCTGGCAGCCTTTTTATCCGTCTAAACTATACAAAATAGTTAACAAAATCAAACACGCTTATAATTATTTATGGAGGGAGTACATGGGTGTGGTTTTATGAAGAATGAGCTACACGGTACCTATTATCTATGCCGTTGGCAGCAGATTCTTTTTCCTCAAGATTTGAACCGTGGCCTGCTCCCCAATGTGATTTGCAGAACAATAATCTTCACATGCTCACTGTAGCAGCAGTGTCAATGTCCCACCGTCTCTCCCTTTTCTATCATACCGCCTGTCTCTCCCTTTTCTCTCTCACACTAGCAGATAACACATCTCTCTCCCTTCTCTTATATTTCTCACATCATCTCTCTCTTTCTTTTTCTATCTGACACACATCACCTCTTTCTGCTTGTCTCTCGTGCATTACACATCTCTCCCTTCTCCCTCCCACAACGCCTCTCTCTTCTTTTATCTCTCAAACTGTCAGACAATGTCACAACACCTCTCTCTCTCTCTCCTCTTCTGATTCTCACAAAACCGCGCTCTCTCCCCCCCTCTTTTCTCTTACACACAGCAGCACCTCTCATCATCTCTCCTCCGCTGTAGAGAGTAGAGAATGGATGAAGTGCTCCTTCGCATGGGAGAGAGAGTTGATGTGACTCCTATGATAATCTTTGGGAGAGAGAAAGAAATGGGAGGGGAGAGAGCAGCTGTGAGATTCTTGTGAGAAAAAAAAGGTAACCTGCAACTCTGCAGGCGGAGGGGGACGCGCTGGTGGCAGCAGGTGCCAGCTCCTGTGTGCCCGCATGCGCCAGCTGCTGTGTGCTAGTGGCCCGCACTAGCTAGGAGGGAATCTTGCTACTGTTCACTAGCCCCATCTTTTCAGACTAAACACTCTGTAGCTACTGGCACTAGCACATATCTCCATAGCGTGATCAACGGCATAGATAGGAGGCGCTGTGTAGGACGAGCTACAAAGGAACTTTGCGGGACGAGTGTGGTTTTATGAAGACTGAGCTACACGGTACCTGTTATCTATGCCGTTGGCAGCAGATTCTTTTTCCTCGAGATTTGAACCGTGGCCTGCTCCCCAATGTGATTTGCAGAACAATAATCTTCGCATGCTCACTGTAGCAGCAGTGTCAATGTCCCACCTGTCTCTCCCTTTTCTATCATACCGCCTGTCTCTCCCTTTTCTCTCTCACACTAGCAGACAACACATCTCTCTCCCTTCTCTTATATTTCTCACATCATCTCTCTCTTTCTTTTTCTATCTGACACACATCACCTCTTTCTGCTTGTCTCTCGTGCATTACACATCTCTCCCTTCTCCCTCCCACAACGCCTCTCTCTTCTTTTATCTCTCAAACTGTCAGACAATGTCACAACACCCCTCTCTCTCTCCTCTTCTGATTCTCACAGAACCGCTCTCTCTCCCCCCTCCTTTTCTCTTACACACAGCAGCACCTCTCATCATCTCTCCTCCGCTGTAGAGAGTAGAGAATGGATGAAGTGCTCCTTCGCATGGGAGAGAGAGAGAGTTGATGTGACTCCTATGATAATCTTTGGGAGAAAGAAAGAAATGGGAGAGGAGAGAGCAGCTGTGAGATTCTTGTGAGAGAAAAAAAGGTAACCTGCAACTCTGCAGGCGGAGGGGGACGCGCTGGTGGCAGCAGGCGGCAGCTCTTGTGTGCCCACATGCGCCAGCTGCTGTGTGCTAGTGGCCCGCACTAGCTAGGAGGGAATCTTGCTACTGTTCACTAGCCCCGTCTTTTCAGACTAAACACTCTGTAGCTACTGGCACTAGCACATATCTCCATAGCGTGATCAATGGCATAGATCGGAGGCGCCGTGTAGGACGAGCTACAAAGGAACTTTGCGGGGAGGAGTGTGGTTTTATGAAGACTGAGCTACACGGTACCTTTTATCTATGCCGTTGGCAGTAGATTCTTTTTCCTTGATATTTGAACCGTGGCAGTCGGATTTCGGATTCCGGCAGACCCTTGAGGTTCGAACACTGGGGTGCGCACGGAGATTACGCCTTCTACCTACCTGCTCCCCTCCGCCTCGCTAAGATCTTAAGCTAACGAAAGAACAACACAAGAGACACAAGGTTTATACTGGTTCGGGCCACCGTTGTGGTGTAATACCCTACTCCAGTGTGGTGTGGTGGATTGCCTCTTGGGCTAATGATGATGAGCAATACAAGGAAGAACAGCCTCGCGAGGGTCTGTTCTTGGCTGGGGGGATGAATTGCTAGGAGGAGTTCAGTCACCCTTCTCTCTCTCTCTCTTTCTGTTGCCTATGCCTTCCTAACTGATTGCAAGGTTTCTAGGTGTCTCTACCCTGGGGGTGGCTAGTCCTATTTATAGGCAAAGGCCCTGGGCCTCTTCCCAAATATTGAGCGGGAAGGGCGCCAACAATTGGCCATTTTGAAGGGGAACATCTAGTACACTTATGCTGACTAAAGTCGGTCCTCGCCTGCCAAAGGCTCTGGTGGTGACGCCGGCTTGGGCTCCACCATGACTTCTTCCCAGCCGTTGGACTGGTCTTGGTCTCGTTGCACCGAAATGGGTGCCTTTGCTTGATACTCTCGCCTGCGCTTGCCCCCTTTGCACCAAAGAGGAAAGGAGGACACCGCGCGGGCTGGCGCCCGCCTGGCGCCCTTGGTCGTCATGGCTTGCATCATGGGCACCTCGTGAGGTACCCCGCCTTGATCTCTCCGCCTCCTCCCGAGCCAGGCTGATGAGGCCGTGCCTGAGGAAGCCCCGTGTTGTCCGCCCCGCCAGGCTTGGCCCCTCGCGAGGGTCTTGGGTCTGTGTTGATGAAGATGGGCCGTGCTGGGCCCCCCTTTGAGCCACGCCGCAGGCCGCAGGCAGGCAAGTCTGGGGACCCCCGTTCCCAGAACGCCGACAGTGGCCTGCTCCCCAATGTGATTTGCAGAACAATAATCTTCGCATGCTCACTGTAGCAGCAGTGTCAATGTCCCACCTGTCTCTCCCTTTTCTATCATACCGCCTGTCTCTCCCTTTTCTCTCTCAACACTAGCAGACAACACATCTCTCTCCCTTCTCTTATATTTCTCCTTGCTTCTCCTTCTTCTCGGTCCTTGCTCCGTCTTGCTGCGATGGCTCCGATCCGTCGATTCTCGGCGGCAGAGAAGGGAAAGGCTCCTCGAGAGGAACCAGACCCGCTCCCGCCGAAGAAGCGGCTCGCCCTCCATGGCCCGGACGAGGGGGCCCATCAGGTGGTGTCGAGGCCCTGGTGCGAGCGACCACCACCGAGGTTCCCGCTTCCCTTGTACGCCCATGTCGAGGGCCCTGAAGGGTCAATGCCGATCACCGCGGGCGGCGCCGCCGTCGGCGCCGACGGGTCACGAAGGTGTGGGTCGTCCCTCCTGGGGTCCACGCTGAGGGCTCCTCCTGAGAGTTCGTGCTCCATGCCGCCATGCCTCCTTATTCTTGGATTCGCCTTCCTCCATTCTTCGCCTCCATTATCCCACAGGGAGGACTCCTGGAGCTTTGGCTGTAGCACGCCGGCTGTAGCACCCTCGCGACCGAGGCAGAGGTCGCGGTCATTGCCTCGGGCGAGGTCTTCATGACTCGCGGCTGGGGCGAAATCGCCCGGGTTTGCAGGACAAGAGGCGCCCTCGTGATCCACTTGGAGTACGATGGTGCTTCGGTGATGTTCTTCAAGGTCTTCGATACGAACGGGCGCCGGCTGGAGTGCTGCCCCAGGAGAGGAGGTCGGGACCATGCTGCGGCGAGGACTGGACCCGCCGTCCACTCCCTTGGCGGCTCCTCAGGCGGCGGAGGCGGCGGAGGATCCAGCGACTCCGGCGAGCTCTTCGCGACTCCGGAGACGAGCGACGACAGCTACGAGCCTCCGAGCCGGCGTCGCTCCTGGAGCAGGGAAGGCTCGTCAAGCCGACGCCGACTCTGATCTAGATGGGGTTGGCGCCGGTGCTTGACGGCCCACTGTTGAAGATGGCGTCTTTTGCAGGGGCGTGTGTAGCTAGCGTCCCTTTAAGATTTGTTCCCTGCGAGGAATCAAAGATGCGTCCCGTGGGGGCTTGTAAGGTGTCTGTGATCCTGTTTGTTAATATAACCCTTGTCGTAGAATTGCGCGAATTGCTCATTCCGTCTTAGCTCAGTTCTTCCTTTCGAACCTCACGAGGGCTTGGTGCTCTGCGCCGACAGGTCCCAGTCCCAAGGAGGCTTCAGCCATCGCTGGTATGCCAGGTCACGATGCCGTGGTCAAGGCCAGGAGGTGAGCGACCCGGGGTCCGGTAAGAGCCCCTGAGTCGCGATGCTCAGGAGGTCCCCTTTGGCGCTCAAGCAGCCATCGTTCGGTGAGAAAGGAGATCGGCGTTGCTAATACGGGATTGCATTAGGTGATGGGATGGTGCCACGGTAGCTGGTGCTCTCGGGTGGTGACTTATCTCAAGAATCGGGGACCGCTCCCTGGTGTTATCGCCGAGTCCATACATCGATAGGCGTGAGGTTGCTCGGCGAGGTCCTCGCGTGTCCCTCCCCTCTCGCCTTTGCTCCCTTTTGTGCCCTACGTCCTTAGGTCCCGGCCCTCGAGCGAGTCTCAACCGTCGCTGGTATGCCAGGTCGCGATGCCATGGACAAGGCCAGAGGGTGAGGGCTGGAGAGCCAGTAAGAGCCCCGAGTCGCGATGCTCAGGCACCCCCCTTTAACGTGCAAGCGGTTCGCGCGGATGAGAGTGAAGGAGACACCGCAAGGGCCTTGCCTAACGTGGCTCCTTTAGGAGATCCTGCAGATCCATCATAGAAAGAACAAGGGGTTGCCATGACGATTGACAGTCAGCCGTTGGTTGCTGCCGAGGGGCGATGAGGCACTGAAGGCTTTGACGAGGTGGCGCCATGCGGGGCTGCCGCGGCCAGAGCTCAGCCATTCAGGTTTGTCGGCGTTGCAGGGACGGACCCATGCGCAAGTGTCATGCCGTTGAGGGGGCAGTTCTGTCAGTTGGCGTCAGTTGAGCAGGCAACTAGGTCAAACACATTAGCCGCGAAGGAGTGGATTCATTCAAACAGATGCTAGGAAAGCGAATATCACTGGGTCAGGCCCGAGCGATTTGGGGATGATGCAGCCCGAGGGGCGCCCCCAACAAGGCGAGCTAAAAACATGAAATAAAAAGGGATACATGCCGCAGGGACGAACACACGCGGCCTGGGAATAATGCAACCCTGGGGGGCGCTCCTAGCTGGAAATGAAACTTGAAAGATGTCACCTGATGATGTTGAGGACGAAGGAGTGTTGGTGTAGCAGACTCGGTGGGCTGCGGAAGCCGATCCTCACGAGCCCCCAGGCTCAGGGGCCTCGGGAGGCTCCGGAGGCGCTGGTGGCTCCTCGCGGACCATCTCCATCTCCGCCAGGGCTGCTGAACGCCTGGCCTCTTGAGCCTCCATGATGCCCCTCACGAGGTGCTGGTACGTGACAGCCGTGTTCGGCAAGCCGTAAGGCATGCGAACGTAGCTGTGGGGTGGACCTTCGCAGCGCCCCACTCGCGAGGGCCAGAGGCGCTCCAGAGAAGTGACTCGATTGAGCCCTGGTACGTCGATGCAGACGCGCAGCCCACCATCCTCGCCTGGATGGGGAGCCACGGCTGGTAGGCGGCGGCCGCCTCTCATGACTCTTGACTCCTATAGCTCCTGAATGGCCTTGCTGACGAACTCCTGAGGGTCTGGCCCTCCTTGCCTTGCTCCTTCTTGAGGGAAACGTGCTTCGAAACACGCCATGTGGTGCCCAAGCGCCTCCCTCGTGACCTTAGCCAGGTCGGAGGCCCTCCAGGGGAGAGCCCCTGAGCCCTGCCTGAGGAGGGCGCCGGGCGCGCTTTCCTATGCGATGGAAGGAGGTTCCCCCTGGGCAGGCGCGGGCCCTGAGGGGCCTACCTCCTGAGGGGCCGGGCCTGACGATGTCTTCTTCTTCTTGGGGGTGGCCTGGGGAAGCCTCCTGCTTCCGCGATCCGGGTCTTCGAGTGACGCGGCCTGAAAGGCTCGTTCCAGGGCACACACTGCGTCCTTCTCTTCACAGGGCACCGTGATGACTCCGCCGCTTCCTGGCATCTTGAGGACGTTGTAGCCGTGGTGAGTTACGGCCATGAACTTGGCCAGCGCCGGGTACCCGAGGATGGCATTGTACGACAGGCAAATGTGAGCGACGTCGAAGTCGCTGAGCTCGGTGCGGTAGTTGTCGCGTGCTCCAAAGGTGACAGGGAGGTGGACCTGCCCAATCGAGACCGTGGAGCCGTCGGTGACTCCGGAGAAAGGCTTGGTTGGCTGAAGCTGGTCGTAAGGCACCTGGAGATTGTTGAATGTTTCCACGGACAGGACGTTGAGCCCTGCCCCGCCATTGATGTGGGTCCTGGTGACCAGTACGTTGCTGATGACTGGGGAGCAAAGCATCGGGAGGACTCCGGCTATGGCCACACACTTGAGCTGATCCGCTGAGCTGAACGTGATGGCGCACGCCGACCACCTGAGAGGGCGCCTGGCTTCGAGCTTGGGAAGGACCGCATTCACTTCATGGGTGAACTGCTTGAAGATGCGCTGAGAGGCTGGGGCTTGAGCTCCGCCCAGGATGCAGGCGATCGCGCGTGGCTCCTGGAAGCCCCTAGCCCCCTCATCTTGATGGCGGTCCTCGTTTCTCCTTGGTTGCGGCAGCAGCGGAGGAAGGCTTGCGTTGCCTTGCGGGCGATCCTCGCGAGGCTGATCCTTCCAGTCTCCCTTGCGAGGCGGGTCTCGCCAGCGATCCTCATGAGGTTTATCGCGCCACCCTTGGCGCGGGCCGTGGTCTTCCCAGCGTCCTGCGTTCCTTTCACCTCCTCGACCATAGCCCCGGTCAGCGCGGTCGGGGCGACGGCCGATCCTTCCTTCTCGCATGGCTCGGAGCTCTTGACACTCGTTGGTGTTGTGGGTGTGGAGGTCGTGGTACACACAGTACCGGCTGCCCTTGGAAGATTTAGGATGATCTCTGCCCCGCTTGGTGTCTGGCTCTACCGCGAGCACGGCAGCGCCCTTGCGCTTCACATCCTTGGCCTTGGGCTTCTTCTCTTCTGGGTCCGCGGCAGGCAGCTCGAGGAGGGAGAGATGCCCTTCCTCAGCCCTGGCGCACTTGGTTGCCAAGTTGATCAGCTCCAAGGAAGTGCATAGGTCTTCATGCATCGCCAGCTCCTCCTTCATCTTGACATCGTGCACGCCATCGGAGAAGGCCGAGATGATGGCCTCCTCGCTCACCTTGGGAATCTTGAGGCGCGCGTTGTTGAAGCGCTGGATATACTTCTGCAGGGTCTCTCCGGGTTGTTGCTTGATGCGGCGCATGTCGCTCACAGCGGGTGGCCGGTCGCGAGTACCTTGGAAGTTGGCGATGAAGCGGGTGTGCATCTGGTCCCAGGAGGAGATTGTGTCTGGAGCCAGATTCAGGAGCCAGGTGCGGGCTCCGTCCTTGAGCGCCATGGGAAACCAGTTTGCCATGACCTTCTCGTCTTCATTGGCAGCTTCGATGCCCAGCTCATAGAGCCGGAGGAACTCCGCAGGGTCGGCCGTGCCGTCGTAACGAGGAGGCAGGTCTGGCTTGAACTTGCCGGGCCACGCGATGCTGCGTAACTCGGTGGTGAAGGCACGGCAGCCTGCTGTGGTCACGGGAGGCCTTGGGTGATGGAGAGCCTGGTCTTGCAGGTCCCATGCGCTGCAGCTGGGAGCAGTGCGGGGTCTTGACGTGCGGGAGCAGGAGCGTGGTCGCGACATGCCAGAGCAGGGAGCGCCCGGGCAGCTTCTTGCGGGCGAGGGACTTCTTGGCAGCTCTGCTCTTGCTGCGCTGGCACCTGACGGGGCGGGTTCCGCTCAGGGGCCACGCGCCTTGGGGCCAGAGCGTCTTCTTGGGGAGGAGGCGGCTGGTACGCCCCCGGAGCTTCATCTCCCGCGCGGGGTGGGGTGCGGTGTAGCGGAACGGACGGTGCAGGAGAGCCCCCCGCGGCGCGGACGAGCTCGGTGACGCGGTCGAGCCATTCTTCATACACGTCGTCGACGGGACGGTAGCGCAGGAGCTCGTTTGCCGCGATGAGCGCAGCTCGAGCCTCCATGGGTGCACGGAACGCGCGGGACGAAGAACCAGCTGGGGTGAGCGAGGGAGTAGCGGTGCGGCCGTCTTGCCGCACGGACGGATGCCGAGACGACGCTTGCTGCTCGTTCCCCGCCGGGCCGATGGTGGCGTTGACGGCAGGTGACGGGGAATGGTGATGATGCCCACCGACAGGAGCCGTCTGGGCGACGCGGGAAGCAAGAGCGGCTCGGCGCTCGGCGCGGGCCCGACAAGCGTCAGACATGGAGGCGATGGTCGGAGGAGAGCGGGGCGGTGGAAGACGAATTCCGGCGCACCCCTACCTGGCGCGCAAAATGTCGGATTTCGGGTTCCGGCAGACCCTTGAGGTTCGAACACTGGGGTGCGCGCGGAGATTATGCCTTCTACCTACCTACTCCCCTCCGCCTCGCTAAGATCTTAAGCTAACGAAAGAACAATACAAGAGACATAGGGTTTATACTGGTTTGGGCCACCATTGTGGTGTAATACCCTACTCCAGTATGGTGTGGTGGATTGCCTCTTGGGCTGATGATGATGAGCAATACAAGGAAGAACAGCCTCGCGATGGTCTTCTTGGCTGGGGGGATGAACTGCTAGGAGGAGTTCAGTCACCCTTCTCTCTCTCCCTTTCTGTTGCCTATGCCTTCCTAACTGATTGCCCGGTTTCTAGGTGTCTCTACCCTGGGGGTGGCTAGTCCTATTTATAGGCAAAGGCCCTGGGCCTCTTCCCAAATATTGAGCGGGAAGGGCGCCAACAATTGGCCATTTTGAAGGGGAACATCTAGTACACTTATGCTGACTAAAGTCGGTCCTCGCCTGCCAAAGGCTCTGGTGGTGACGCCGGCTTGGGATCCACCATGAATTCTTCCCAGCCGTTGGACTGGTCTTGGTCTCGTTGCACCGAAACGGGTGCCTTTGCTTGATACTCTCGCCTGCGCTTGCCCCCTTTGCACCAAAGAGGAAAGGAGGACACCGCATGGGCTGGCGCCCGCCTGGCGCCCTTGGTCGTCATGGCTTGCGTCATGGGCACCTCGTGAGGTACCCCGCCTTGATCTCTCCACCTCCTCCCGAGCCAGCCTGATGAGGCCGTGCCTGAGGAAGCCCCGTGTTGTCCGCCCCGTGAGGCTTGGCCCCTCGCGAGGGTCTTGGGTCTGTGTTGATGGAGATGGGCCGTGCTGGGCCCCCTTTGAGCCACGCCGCAAGCCGTAGGCAGGCAAGTCTGGGGACCCCCGTTCCCATAACGCCGACAGTGGCCTGCTCCCCAATGTGATTTGCAGAACAATAATCTTCGCATGCTCGCTGTAGCAGCAATGTCAATGTCCCACCTGTCTCTCCCTTTTCTATCATACCGCCTGTCTCTCCCTTTTCTCTCTCACACTAGCAGACAACACATCTCTCTCCCTTCTCTTATATTTCTCACATCATCTCTCTCTTTCTTTTTCTATCTGACACACATCACCTCTTTCTGCTTGTCTCTCGTGCATTACACATCTCTCCCTTCTCCCTCCCACAACGCCTCTCTCTTCTTTTATCTCTTAAACTGTCAGACAATGTCACAACACCCCCCCTCTCTCTTTCCTCTTCTGATTCTCACAGAACCACTCTCTCTCCCCCTCCTTTTCTCTTACACACAACAGCACCTCTCATCATCTCTCCTCCGCTGTAGAGAGTAGAGAATGGATGAAGTGCTCCTTCGCATGGGAGAGAGAGAGTTGATGTGACTCCTATGATAATCTTTGGGATAGAGAAAGAAATGGGAGGGGAGAGAGCAGCTATGAGATTCTTGTGAGAGAAAAAAAAGGTAACCTGCAACTCTGCAGGCGGAGGGGGACGCGCTGGTGGCAGCAGGTGCCAGCTCCTGTGTGCCCGCATGCGCCAGCTGCTGTGTGCTAGTGGCCCGCACTAGCTAGGAGGGAATCTTGCTACTATTCACTAGCCCCGTCTTTTCAGACTAAACACTCTATAGCTACTGGCACTAGCACATATCTCCATAGCGTGATCAACGACATAGATAGGATGCGCCGTGTAGGACGAGCTACAAAGGAACTTTGCGGGGAGGAGTGTGGTTTTATCAAGACTGAGCTACACGGTACCTGTTATCTATGCCGTTGGCAGCAGATTCTTTTTCGTCGAGATTTGAACCGTGGCCTGCTCCCCAATGTGATTTGCAGAACAATAATCTTGGCATGCTCACTGTAGCAGCAGTGTCAATGTCCCACCTATCTCTCCCTTTTCTATCATACCGCCTGTCTCTCCCTTTTCTCTCTCACACTAGCAGACAACACATCTCTCTCCCTTCTCTTATATTTCTCACATCATCTCTCTCTTTCTTTTTCTATCTGACACACATCACCTCTTTCTGCTTGTCTCTCGTGCATTACACATCTCTCCCTTCTCCCTCCCACAACGCCTCTCTCTTCTTTTATCTCTCAAACTGTCAGACAATGTCACAACACCTCTCTCTCTCTCCTCTTCTGATTCTCATAGAACCGCTCTCTCTCTCCCCCTCCTTTTCTCTTACACACAGCAGCACCTCTCATCATCTCTCCTCCGCTGTAGAGAGTAGAGAATGGATGAAGTGCTCCTTCGCATGGGAGAGAGAGAGAGAGTTGATGTGACTCCTATGATAATCTTTGGGAGAGAGAAAGAAATGGGAGGGGAGAGAGCAGCTGTGAGATTCTTGTGAGAGAAAAAAAAAGATAACCTGCAACTCTGCAGGCGGAGGGGGACGCGCTGGTGGCAGCAGGCGCCAGCTCCTGTGTGCCCGCATGCGCCAGCTGCTGTGTGCTAGTGGCCCGCACTAGCTAGGAGGGAATCTTGCTACTATTCACTAGCCCCGTCTTTTCAGACTAAACACTCTGTAGCTACTGGCACTAGCACGTATCTCCATAGCGTGATCAATGGCATAGATAGGAGGCGCCGTGTAGGACGAGCTACAAAGGAACTTTGCGGGGAGTACATAATAACCAACTCAAGTGCAAAAAATGGGTAATCTTATTTGATGGGTTTTCTTAACGAATGTGAAGCTGCGAAATTAGAGTTTGTTTAATGTTCACCAACTACAGCTTCTGAATTACCCCAAGAACTAACAAAGTGAGTTTATTTTTAGCTACAAAGCTGAAATCTATTACAAAGGACACTTTGCTTACAAAATAAAATGGATATCCCATCAAACTGCACATCAATATTTTTTTACCTAAGCCTAGATCAGCAAAAACACAGAGTGGCAATGTTCTTCAGAAAAAATCACATACCTTCTTGTCCAGCTATTGCTTGCTTCGAAACAAAACCCAAACTTGCCAACAACAGCATCCAATGCAACCACATACTGGGCGGCGGTGTGCTGCCCACAAGCGTTGTAAGCAAACCCTGCGGCTCCACCGCGTCCACCACCCTAGGCGAAATGTTTACCCTGTTTTTACATAGATGCAGAGGGAGATGGGTTACCTAATAGAGGAGCTTCTTAAGGATGAGCTATGTGGCACATCTGCTACTATACATTATATGTTTACAATTGTGATGAAGGATGGGTCGTTTTCTTGTATGCCTGGCTGAGTAGGTGTTGAATTTAGTCTGTACTATTTGAGTTTGAAATACTTGAAACAACATTTCCTTGTATCCACATATATAGCTTGAGATAGTCTGCACTCATTGGATCACTACCTTTTACTGTAAAGTTGCAAATAGGTAGTTGTTATTGAGTTCAATATTCTTTCTAGTGCTTGCTAGAGTACTCTGTGTAGCAGAAAGCTGCGTAAAATAAATCATGTTTAATGCACAAGCAGTATTCGGTTCGGTTGCAATCTACTCGTACAATTTCTGTAATATTCTCATGTTACCCAAAGAAAGAGGGGGAGAGGGATTAGAAGAGACTCAATCCCTAGGGGATTGGGTGGCTCTTGTTGTCTCCGGTATGCTTCGAGTGTGTGTGTGTGTGTGTGTGTGTGAGAGAGAGAGAGAGAGAGAGAGAGAGAGAGAGAGAGAGCAGCCTGAGCGGAGGCCGCAGGTCGCGTAGGCGATGGAAGATGAGTAGGGGAAGATGGAGGGAGCCGCCGCCATCGGGGCTCGGGCGGGGCTAGATGGAGTGGAGGGCAAGGAAGGAGTAGGAGAGTTACCTGAGCGAAGGCTCTCGTCGCCGTCGGACTTGCCGCGGGAGGCACCGCGTCCGTCCGCTCGTGTGTCGTCACCCCGTGGGAAGGGGAGGAAGATGGGCCGTGGCTGCACAAGGGGAAGGAGGGAGGAGAGCGGCGACGCGAGGGAAGGAGGAAGGGAGCAGCGGCGGCGGCGCAGAGGAGAGGAGGAAGACGGGCGGCGGCTGCGCAGAGGAGAGGACGAGGACGGGCGACGGCGGCGCAGAGGAGAGGAGGAGGTAGGGTTACGGGAGGGGAGGACAGAGCGGGGTGCGCCGTGCGCGTGCGCGGGTTTGGGTTGCTGCACTTATATGCCACCAGGTGAAATGACGGAAGTACCATTGGTGGGCCACCAAATTTACAGGCGGTGGCATGGCGACTCCGAGCGGACGGCCAGGGTCGCTGCGGGCTCGATCGGATGGTTAGAATTGGTCCACCCAGAGATCCGACGGTCAGGACGCGCTCGGGAAGACGACCGGACGGCTACGAGGGCACATGGCGTGAGATTGCTTCATTTTTGCTCAGACTCTAACAATGGGATTCGCGCAGCTGAGTTTCTTGTTTGAATTCGGCCCATTAAGGCGCCTGCCCAGTCCGATTGCTTTTTTCCCTTCTGTTTTCTGGTTGGGCTCTTTCCTTTTGTCCTTTTTTTGTTCTGTCAGGTCTGGTTGTTCATTGGGGCGTGCTGGACGTGCGTGATAGATTGCTTTAACCTTTTGTTCCTCTCGTGTTTTTATAAATAATTTGTTGTTGCCTTCGTTTCATAATATAAAAGCGTCTTTTATATTACACTAGTGTGAAACTTATATTACGGAACGGAGGGAGTAGTATAAATTGAGGCAGGTTTGACCGCGGAGTTAGTGGGCTGGTGGGTTGAAAGCAAGTACCTAATATACACCTACCTCAAAATGTTTATATTTCTTTTTTGGTTTTGATTTTGTTTCTTTTTAAAATTTCCATTGTTTTTATGTTTTGATTTTACTTTCTTTTTGCTTCATTCTTTACATTTCTTGATATTTCTTATTCCTCTTCCTCAAACATTGTTTCACGGTTTATGAACAATATATTCCACCCTATTGATTTTTTTAAAAATCTGCAATGTTCTAACATAGACTTTCAAAATGGACATCTTTTTCTGTGCATAATGTATTTTAAATATGTGATGACCATGTTTATTTCATGTGTATGTACGTATATATGCGAATAAATTCCCATTTTTCTATGTTAATGCATGTCGTTTGACATGTTTTTTTGAACAGGTTTTTATGTTTAAACCTTTTTTGTCTGGTCCCTGTGGCATTTATTATTATTTTTGGATTTTGTATTATCACTTTTTCCTTGTCTTCTTTTTAATGATCATTTTAAACCTTTTTCTCGCTAGCAACAAGATTCGTGTTATCCATTTTGTTTTTAATATTTATTAAACAACAATTTTATTTTTGAAAATTGAAAATATTGCCATATGGTCACACAAATTGCCCTCGGATGCAACTGCATGTCTTCAACGCCTCGCAACTCAGTGACATTTCGTCGCGGTGGGGGTGGGGGTGATGGGGCAGCTGCATGTCTACCACTAGGCACAAAAATACAGAGTGTCGCATTTCGACTACAACTTGTCTTTTTCAATGGAACCGCACCTTTGTGGTATTTTATCGGGGAAGGGGCAGTTGCATGTCTGCCACTAAGCCTGCAACTACAAGTATCACCCTCCAATGCAACTCTATGGTGTTATGTCGAAATGGGTTGTTGCATGTCTGTCACTAGTCATGCAACTACAAATGTTGTTCCATCTGTAACCTCATGTCTTCAAACCATCTGCAACTTTGTCGTTTTTATTAAGAGGGGTAGTTGCATGTCAACCACTAATGTCGTGGAATTTTCACGGCAGATGTCCTCTTGCAAGGACTTAATCGTGGAGCCATCGCAACTAGGAAGCTTAAAGGGGTTAATCGGGACAAAAGACATGCGAGGTTTATACTAGTTCAGCCCCTTGCGGTGAAGGAAGGCCTACGTCTAGTTGGGTTGGTATTGCTTGAGGTTTCGATGACCAGGGAGCGAAATACGCTATGCTTGGCTCTCGATGAGTTGTTTCTTGCCTCTGCCTCTTTTTGGGGAGCCCTGCCCCTCCTTATATAAGTTGAAGGGGCGGCTTACATGTAGAGTCTCAGTAGGATTAGAACTAACTTATTCTCTATTACAAGTCGGATACAAGTACGGGTCTTGCTTCCTCGTAAAGAAAATATTCCTCATCCTTCTGTCTTAAGACGACCCACCATAATATGAGCCGGCCTACTGGGCCTTGGGCCTAGTCTTGTATGTGACCCGCCGATGAGGTCATCCGTGAGTCGTCTGACCAGTGAGCCGCCAGACCCGTGAGTCGCCAGTCCTCCGGCGAGTCATCGGTGAAGCGCCAAGTCCGGCCGGGTCATACCGCGGGGTATATCCCCGACATTAGCCCCCAGTTTAATTTGGACTTATCCATGTTAAATTGATCCTGTAAACAAACACAAGAACAACTTTAACAGATTGTGTTCCGGGTTAAAAATTCTTGTATGCCGGCACCTGATCGTCCTTAATTCCTTGTGCTCCGGGTTAAATATTCTCCTGAGACGGGACCTGATTATCCTTAAGTCCAATTGTCATTTCCTTCATCTAGAAAATCCGGGTCAAATAAGCTAGCTTCATACTCAATTTGCTGATGTTGGTTTCTCACAGAAAAATATTGTGAAGAATAATCCACTTGAGTCGGCTTCCAAGGTGTCGGGTTAAATAATTTTGGTCTTCAAATACTCATCAGATATTCAGCCGGCGATGTAAAACTTGCCGGTTTATCATTACCAAAAACTGCCGGATTATAAAATAGTCGATGCCGGGTCATAATTGTTGTTGACACCGGTTTATGTAATTGATCCTCCTGATTTGCTCAAAACTGATAATTTGAAGATTTTTCTCCCATATATCCATATTACCTATAGCCCCCAAGTCTTGAGCATAACAAAGTGATGGTTTAAGACTTGCTCCAATAAATATTGCAACCTTGAAGAAATCCGGTTTATTCATCTCAATCATATAAACTGAATATTCCACACATGTAGCCCCCAAGTGTCGGGTTGTCATGCTTGCAGCAAGCTGGGACTTGTAATTGCTTTATGCTCATGAGAACTTCAACAAGTGTAGCCCCCAAAGGCCGGGTCATTATGCAATAATGAGCAGGGACTTTGTAGATATAACCATGTAAATTTGAACAACAATGTGTAGCCCCCAAGGGCCGGCTTAGTAAGATAATACTGAGCTGGGACTTTGTATATAATTGATAATAACATCGTATAATATAGTCTCCACCATGGGGCTTGAACCCACGTCCACAAGGTTAAGAGCTTTGTACTCCACCAACTGAATACTGGACCGTTCAATATAATGGATTAATGCTTGTGTACCTTGAATTTTTGACAGGAGCAATTGGTAGCCCCTAAGGGCCAACTCATTTAGAATGTGATGAGTCAGGTCTTTAATAAGTTGAGCAAAAAATGACTTTGCATTAGCCCCCAAGTGCCATGGTGCATGCTGGCAGTGACATGGGACTTGCATATTTGATATAATCCCAATCTGAATAATGTAGCCCCCATGTGCCGGGTCGTAAGCCTGCAACGACTCGAGACTATTCCTTCCATTGTAGAATAAAAAATAATAGCCTTTGCGCTAAAGCGACTTTGAAAACCTCAATCATAACACGGGTTATTGATAATCACAGTAGAAATCCAACCATGTTGGCTATTCAAGATTTGAATAATATAATCTGGTATGAAAACCTCAATCATTCAATATCATCATGAAAATCCAGCCAGTTTTGGCTATTAAAGATTTGAATACCTCATCGGTTGACAAGTTGAAAGCACAAGTGCTCCCCAGGTGGTTTTGGTAATTAATGACAACATATCTCTTGTTGGACTAACATTTTTAACTAGTATGTTTTAGACAAGTTCAACAATGGAGTGGCATGGACTAAAGGTTGTGGGAACTCCTTCAAGATGCTAAGGACAAAGGATTGGCTAAAGCTTCAAGCTCAAGAATCTTCATTTTACATTTTAGTGATCCAAGATCACATTGAGTCCATAGGAAAAGCCAATACTATCAAGGAGGGATGAGGTGTTGCTTAATGAGAGCCTCTTGCTTCATGTGCTTAATAATATGCTCCAAAACCCTCAGCTACTTTCCCACTTCCTCATATGACCTAAATCCAAAGCCAAACTCGGACCTACCGAATCTTTCTATACGGCGCCATCGAGTTTCACTTGTCATAGCCATTGCCAAACCCTAGCAAATCGGTTCTACCGATAGGGATCTCGATCTCACCGAGATGGGATTGTAATCTCACTGTGTGTCACGACCCGAAGGTTCGGAAATAAATGTGACAGTCGCCGTGTCCTTATGAGTTGAAGAACACTCATAAGCACACAAGGCATGAGTAGCATATATCAGAACAACAGGGCACAAGTAATACTTTAATTCTAGCTTATTCTTTACATAATAGCTTACACCCTCACTTAACCAAATAATAGATAGTAGGCCAAGTGTTCAACCACGTGCATATGCACATGTATTGATAGCACTTCCTCTTATTCTTCACTGACTTTATTTAAGGATTAAACAAAGACTGCTAATTTTGACACCCTGGCCTAG
Source organism: Triticum aestivum (assembly GCF_018294505.1). Lineage (NCBI taxonomy): Eukaryota > Viridiplantae > Streptophyta > Magnoliopsida > Poales > Poaceae > Triticum > Triticum aestivum. The sequence goes on along the minus strand of NC_057809.1, from coordinate 587,329,487 downwards.
GTGTCGACTTATTCCTCATGCTCCTCTAACTCCTCACCATGCCCACTTCCCGCGCACTCTGTGCATATCAGAGGAAAAAGGAAAACAATAGTGAGTATGTTGGGACATACTCAGCAAGAATATAAGAATGCAAGAATTAGTAGGTTGCAAGTTGAATGTACATAAGGTAAAGATGCTTCAGCCTCCTGTTACCTTACAGGAGCAGGATGGAATTATACCGGCGCAAACCTATAGCAATAATCTCTGCAGAGACATACTAATAACCGTCGTAATCTCCACCAATGGTAATACCTATCTCCGGGAATCACGACGCCGAGTCCCCTACTTGTGTGAGGTATCTTCCATCTCACACTAGTACCGACTAAATTAGCCGCGTACCGTTATTTCAGGTATCGACCGCCCCGGGCTTGATATACCACACTTACCATGATCACGACGGTGTATGTTCTTAGATTATTCAAACATCATCGTTCGATCAATCCGTCAACCATGCACGCATGGTTCTCACAGGCATAATAATTACCAGCTCATCACTTATATTCATATGTAAAAACATTAATGCTAGTAACCAATTAATTTGTTAACATATATTAAAAGTTCAGTTTGAGAGAGAAGACTGATATGCACAGTCTTGCCTTGCAGCGGTTCCTCCTCGGCTAAATCTGAGCTCTAACCTAAGCATGTTACAAACGCCCATCAGCTTATTATTTCATGTGACTTGCAAGTGGCAACATGAAAGCAAGAATATGCAGTACCAGTACAGGGATGTAACAAGTCGCTCTATAGTACTTGGCTATGCTAGAGTGAGGCGTGCACATCCCACTTTAACCCCAGTACTGTTCCCAGCTATTAAATTTGAGAAATACAACCACTTGCATGCATGCTGGCTAGCCATGAAGATTATTTCTTTACACAGGAGCTGTACGCATGCATGGGTCCTGTAGTACTAGTACTACTCGTTCCCAGTCTTTCTTACCAACTAGTACTAGTTGTTCCTTCTTAAGCCAGCGAATAAATTCATCAGTGTAACAAAGCATGGATCAGTAGAATGGAATCAGTCTGATGCAACTTCCAGTATTTTAGAATCTTTTCGTTCATTTACCCATAACACCACATCTTCCGTTAAGCAAGAATATCACCTCAAGTGTGGAAATCGATGGAAAGAAAACAGGAACATGTAGTAGGAGAGGAGAGATGCTACAGCTAGCTACCCTCAAGAATCTTAGATGACTTCATGAGACAAGACGAGAAACAGGGCGTTGGCTAAAGCTAGCAGCCATACCTCCTTGTCCTCAATTTCTCCGCAGCTTCTCCGATCGGTCGCTCGCTCTCCGCTGACTGCTTCCAACTAAAGTGGGGAATTTTCTGGGTGTGGGCGACCAGTACCGCACGGTTGAGAAGCTATTTGTAGTGCAAGAGAAGAGGGTTGAAAGGATGACATCTGTCGAGGAAGGGCTACGTGGATGAGACTGATCTAACCCAGGTACCGACTACCCCACGGCTGGCTCACCCTGGTTACTGTGGATGCTTATCTACTCGCTGCTTCCTTAGCATAGATATTTTTTTGGAACACACCGCAGGTATTCTCCCTGCGTAAGTAATCTGCAGGACATTGAACTTATCTACTCTTTTCTCTTCTAGAATAACATTTTAACAGATAAACCCAGATAGTTTAGAAGCTAGGCAGTGAGATGTTTTGTACACGTAATCTACTAATGTTTGGTAAACTATTTTTTATTTTTATCTTAATAGCTTAACAGTTAATCACAATATAATTATCCAATTAAAATAATTATCATCGCATATTATTTTAGGTTATTACATCCCTTCCTCCTTACAAAAATTTCGACCTCGAAATTTGCATACCTTAATCATTGAAAAGGTGCGGAAAGGTTTTTCTTAAGTCGTCTTCCCTTTCCCAGGTGGCCTCATCCTCGCTGTGATTATTCCATTGTACTTTGGCAAATCGAATAGTTTGGCGTCGAGTCTCACGGTCTTTAATATCCAATATCCGAATGGGATATTCTTTGTATGATAGATCCTCTCTCACTTGGGACAGTTCTAGTTCCGCCGGTTGATGTGGCGGTTTTAGGCATTTACGAAGTAAGGACACGTGGAATACATTATGTACTCCAGCGATAGCCTCTGGTAGCTCTAATTGGTAGGCTACCTCTCCGATCTGTCTGGTCACGGGAAAGGGTCCAATATATCTCGGACTCAACTTCTTTCCCTGTCCAAAACGCTTAACTCCTTTCATTGGAGAGACTTTCAAATATACCAAGTCTCCTGTTTCCAAGTGAAAATCTCTTCTTTTATTGTCAGCATAGCTCTTTTGTCTACTCTGTGCAGTTCGGAGTCGCTCGCGTATAAGCCTTACTTTTTCTTCAGTTTCTTGAATTATATCAGGTCCTAAAAACTTTCTTTCTCCAACCTCATCCCAATAAATCGGCGCTCGACACCTCCTACCATATAAAGCCTCGTAAGGGGCCATTTGAATACTTGATTGATAACTTTTATTGTATGCAAACTCGGCCAAAGGCATATATTCATCCCATGCTCCCTTAAATTCTAAAATACATGACCTGAGCATGTCCTGCACAATTTGATTTACTCGTTCGGTTTGTCCATCGCTTTGCGGATGATATGCAGTACTAAAGTCCAATTTTGTTCCCAATGCCTTGTGTAGACTTATCCAAAACTTTGAGGCAAAACGAGGATCTCTATCTGATGCTATGCGTAAGGGAACACCATGCAATGACACTATTTCTTTAGTATATATTCTGGCCAACCTTTCCAAAGAAAAGGTCTTTTTAACAGGTATAAAATGCGCCGACTTTGTTAGTCGATCCACTATTACCCATATGCTATCGTGTCCTGCTGGCGTTCGTGGTAATCCCTGGATAAAATCCATGCTGATCTCCTCCCATTTCCAGAGTGGTACTGACAATGGTTGTAGAAGTCCAGCCGGTTTCTGATGTTCCGCTTTTATGCGCTGGCACACATCACACTCCAAAACAAATTTTGCAATTTCTCTTTTCATATTATTCCACCAAAATGTCCTCTTAATATCCTGATACATTTTAGTGCTCCCAGGGTGCATGGTGTATAGAGACGAGTGGGCTTCATCCAAGATTTGTTTCTTTAATTCCAAATCATTAGGTACACAGATCCTGTCTCTAAAACGTATGGCGCCAGCAGAGTCAATATTAAATTCCGATGGCTTTCCATCACTAATATCTTTCTTTATCTTTAACAAGTCTTGGTCAACCATTTGTTTTTCCATGATCTGCCTTTCTAAGGTTGATGTGACTTGAAGAGTATTTAACATAACTCGATCTCCTGGCACGTGAACCTTTAGTTCCACCCCTAGTCTTTCCAGATCTCTCAATATATGGGGCTCACGTGTGGCCAGGGTAGTCATGTTGCAGTACGCCTTTCGGCTCAGGGCATCTGCCACTATGTTGGCTTTTCCTGGGTGATAGTTAATATTAACATCGTAATCCTTCAGTAATTCTAGCCACCTTCTTTGCCTCATGTTCAACTCTTTTTGTGTGAATATATATTTCAAACTTTTATGATCAGTAAATATCTCACAATGTTCTCCATAAAGATAATGCCTCCAGATTTTTAGAGCAAAAATTACCGCTGCTAGCTCCATATCATGAGTTGGATAATTTTGTTCATATGGTTTTAGCTGGCGAGATGCATAAGCAATAACTTTCCCCCTTTGCATAAGTACGCACCCAAGCCCAATTTTTGAGGCATCATAGTAGATGGTGAATTCTTCCCCACCGACAGGCAAAGCAAGAACTGGGGCTGAGACTAGTCGATTCTTTAATTCTTGAAAGCTTTTCTCACACTCATCTGACCACTCAAACTTAATTCCCTTCTTTGTTAGATGAGTCAAAGGTGCATCAATTTTTGCAAAGTTCAATATAAATCGGCGGTAGTACCCCGCCAGCCCAAGGAAACTTCGAATGTCAGTTACAGTGGAGGGCCTTTGCCACTCTGCCACCGCCTGAACTTTTGCAGGATCTACTGATATCCCTTCTTCTGAGATTATATGGCCAAGGAAAGGAACTTTATTCATCCAGAAATCACATTTCTTTAACTTGGCATATAATTTATGTTCCCGCAGTGTTTGTAGCACAATTTTTAGATGCATTGAATGCTCTTCCTCCGTTTTCGAATATATAAGAATATCATCAATGAACACAATCACAAATTGATCCAAATAAGGCTTGAAGACTCGATTCATTAAATCCATGAAAGCCTCAGGAGCATTGGTCAAACCGAAGGGCATCACTAGATACTCATAGTGTCCATAGCGGGTGCGAAAAGCAGTCTTGGGGATATCAGTTGGCTTAATCTTTAACTGATGGTAACCAGACTGTAAATCAATCTTTGAGAAAACCTTGGATCCTTGTAGTTGGTCGAACAAATCATCGATCCGCGGAAGAGGGTATTTGTTGCTTATAGTTACATTGTTTAATTCTCGATAGTCAACGCACAATCTTAAACTTCCATCCTTCTTTTTAACGAATAAAACAGGAGCTCCCCACGGTGAAACACTAGGGCGAATAAATCCCCTATCCTCCAACTCTTTGAGTTGTACTTTTAGCTCCTTAAGTTCCGCAGGTGCCATCCTATAAGGTGCCTTGTAGATTGGTTTGGTTCCCGGGATCAATAAGATAGCAAATTCAATTTCTCGATCCGGTGGTAGTCCTGGCAACTCTCCCGGAAAGACATCAGGAAATTCATTTACCACTAGAATATCCTTGATATTGATTTCCTTCTTGTCTAATTTTGTCATAAGAGTCCGTGACTGGCTCTTTTTATCACCCTGATACACAATCTCTACTTGACCATCAAGTCTGAGTGTAATTTGTTTTTCATAGCAGTCAATAGTGGCTCTATACTCTTGCAACCAGTCCATGCCAAGTATTACGTCAAAATCTTGCATTTCCATTACAATAAGATCCGCCATAAACTTCCATCCCATGATCTCAATGGGACAAGAAGTGCAAATTAAATTCGTACTTCTGCTTCCTATAGGTGTCTCAACATAAATAGACCCTTCTAGCGTACTGCTAGGGATATGATGTTTACTCATGAATTTTGTAGCAACAAATGAATGGGTGGCACCAGAATCAAACAAGATTTTTCCTGGATGAGAGCGTATTAAAAGGTTACCTGTCACCACGTTGTTGGACTCCTCAACATTCTTCTGAGTTAGATTGAATACTCTAGCTTGGTTCCCTCCGCGAGGCTTCTCTCGATTATTTGGACGAAGTCCTTGCGCTCGATTAGCAGTATTAGTCTTGGCATACTGATTTGAGTGATAAGTGGAAGAAGGGCCAGGTAGATATAATGGTTGAGGTGGCTGGGGCAGCGCCATAGGCCTTTGCTGAGCAGGAGTCAGAGGGTTGATGCTTTATTTATTATTAGGACATTCGTACCGAGTGTGTCCCGGCTTTCCACATGCGTAACACTTCCCCCAACGATCTGGACAAATATTTGGTGTATGCTTCCCGTTACAGATTGGGCATCTCCTTGGCATACTCCCAAATGAGTTGCCTCTGGTTCGTTCTGGGCGACCACCTGTTCTAAAATTCCCATTATTTTGCCTATTATCATTATTGAATTTAAACTTCTTAGATGGCTGACCAGCATCACCCCTTTCCTCTTGAAATCCCTTTTCCAACAACTGGGCTTTATTCACCACATCTCTAAAAGTATTTAACTCAAAGGCTTCCACACGCCGCTTAAGTGGTTGACGTAGACCGCTCTCGAAGCGTCGAGCCTTGGAGCCATCAGTCTGGACGAACTCTGGAGCAAATCTTGCAAGTCTAGAGAATTCAATTTCATATTCTCCTACAGATTTGTTCCCTTGTTTAAGCTCAAGAAACTCCCTTTCTTTGATGCGTTTGATGCTTTCTGGAAAATACTTTTTATAGAACGCCTCTTTGAACAATATCCATGTCAGGGGAGTACCCTCCGGGTAAGACTTTTTATGAGCGTCCCACCATTCAAAAGCGCTTGATTTTAGCATATAAACTGCATAAATGACTTTCTCTTCGTTGGTGCAGCCCATAGCCTCAAATGCTTTCTCCATAGCGGTGATCCAGTCTTCCGCTTCAAGCGGATTAGCAATCCCGGAGAATGAGGGCGGCTTGAGTTTTTCAAATTCCCCAACTCCACTCCGGTGGCTATCATTCTTTACAACGCGCTCCAGAATATCCATTTGACGTTGTTGAGTCTCTTGCTGTCTGCCCAAAATGTTAGTGAGCAGATTGGCCAGCACACTCTGGTCACCAAGTTCTTGGACCAATAATCCAGCATTTGTATTGCCCGAATTATTTCCATCACGACTCGTACGTTGCTGCCATTATCAGTCATCTACGATAATGAACTTATCAAATTAGCCACGATAGCATGGAAAAATAATAATAATCATACAACACATAGCAATTTGCTTGAGAGGTAGCGGGATATGCACCGTAGACAATTAGTAAAGGTCCAGATAAACTAACACGTGCCTACTAAAAGTAGGTAGTGTAGGTCACGTCCTACAACCCATAACCCATAGCTCACACACACGCATGCATAGTCTAGCTCACACACACACATGCATAGTCTAGCTCACACACGTACTGTTCACCAATAGTACATGGTGTACTACCATTCCGCTGATTTACTGAAACATCAATTTATTTTTCTTTAATTTCGTCCAGAAAGTTCGTATTCTCAGCACTCATCAGGTCACTTAAGCAAAGTTATACACACATCCTACTGCTATTATGAGGAACAGATTAGTTACCAGCTGTTCTTGTGAAGAGATAGTAATCGGCAAAACAAACATCAACAGAAAGACACTTCTTTAGCTTCACCAGGATCAAACTTCAGTTTTTTTTAAGAGAAAACCACATGAGCTAAACGGCAACGTAGCAGCATGCTTAGACCATCCCAACACAGAGAACTCAGTCCTTACATTACAAGCATAACACCATAACTAGAGGCTCCCTCAAACCCAAAGGACAACTAGTGTCATCCTCCACACCTCACGCCATGTCTATCTTGCAGCCCCAAAACCTGAACCACCCACACTCATACCCTACAAGATTTTATTCTAAAGATACTAAATACTATAGAAAGGACCCCAACGGGACTGCTACGGTGCTGATGCCCATCCACTGCTCACACACTGCCGCTGGAACTTCCGCCACCACCATGCTGCAGTGCAGCCACAGTGTCCCTCAGGCAGCGAATGCGACGATAGAACCTGTGAGTGAGGCGCTCTAGAAAAGCAACCTCACTCTCGCTGGAGCGGACAATGTTCATCAGTTCAGCACAAAGATGCTCGGCCTCCATCAGCTTCTTGCGCAGATCCTCCACCTGATGCTGCAGGTACCCTAGGTGGTAGTAGTTAATATCCCTAATTTCCACATTACGTTCGGCAGCTACGGCGTGGATCACCATCAGGCAGGCTGCCTGCTCCGCCTCAGGGATAGTGGCTCCTGCAGCTTCATAGTACACGTGAGGAACCCTGTCCGCAGGACCATGGTTAACCTGAACCCCCACAATGTACAATCCCTCAGGAGCAGGCCTCCAACAGACAACTGGTGGAGCAAGTCCGAACAGCGCCACAAACTGCTCCAGAAAATGCTTGGTTGGGATGTCAACAAACTCCATGCCTGGATTGGACAACACATCCATCACATTAGAAAACCAGATAAAGAGAGATAGCATAGCTACTACCCTATCCCAGGACTACTCCATAGCCTTACTATGCAACCTATTCTCGTACGTCCCTCACCATACTCAAACCAACCAGCACTACTTCCTTTACTAGGCCAGGGTTATCTCCTAGTTAGTTTGCTCATAAACACTCTTTACCCTCACTAGCCCTGATTATCTAGTTTATACCTAGTTAATTAAATTTTTATTAAGAAGTAATTTAGTTTTTTAAACGAGGCTCTGATGCCATTAAAACTGTCACGACCCGAAGGTTCGGAAATAAATGTGACAGTCGCCGTGTCCTTATGAGTTGAAGAACACTCATAAGCACACAAGGCATGAGTAGCATATATCAGAACAACAGGGCACAAGTAATACTTTAATTCCAGCTTATTCTTTACATAATAGCTTACACCCTCACTTAACCAAATAATAGATAGTAGGCCAAGTGTTCAACCACGTGCATATGCACATGTATTGATAGCACTTCCTCTTATTCTTCACTGACTTTATTTAAGGATTAAACAAAGACTGCTAATTTTGACACCCTGGCCTAGGTGTCGACTTATTCCACATGCTCCTCTAACTCCTCACCATGCCCACTTCCCGCGCACTCTGTGCATATCAGAGGAAAAAGGAAAACAATAGTGAGTATGTTGGGACATACTCAGCAAGAATATAAGAATGCAAGAATTAGTAGGTTGCAAGTTGAATGTACATAAGGTAAAGATGCTTCAGCCTCTTGTTACCTTACAGGAGCAGGATGGAATTATACCGGCGCAAACCTATAGCAATAATCTCTGCAGAGACATACTAATAACCGTCGTAATCTCCACCAATGGTAATACCTATCTCCGGGAATCACGACGCCGAGTCCCCTACTTGTGTGAGGTATCTTCCATCTCACACTAGTACCGACTAAATTAGCCGCGTACCGTTATTTCAGGTATCGACCGCCCCGGGCTTGATATACCACACTTACCATGATCACGACGGTGTACGTTCTTAGATTATTCAAACATCATCGTTCGATCAATCCGTCAACCATGCACGCATGGTTCTCACAGGCATAATAATTACCAGCTCATCATTTATATTCATATGTAAAAACATTAATGCTAGTAACCAATTAATTTTTTAACATATATTAAAAGTTCAGTTTGAGAGAGAAGACTGATATGCACAGTCTTGCCTTGCAGCGGTTCCTCCTCGGCTAAATCTGAGCTCCAACCTAAGCATGTTACAAACGCCCATCAGCTTATTATTTCATGTGACTTGCATGTGGCAACATGGACATGAGCAGCTATATGCAGTACCAGTACAGGGATGTAACAAGTCGCTCTATAGTACTTGGCTATGCTAGAGTGAGGCGTGCACATCCCACTTTAACCTCAGTACTGTTCCCAGCTATTAAATTTGAGAAATACAACCACTTGCATGCATGCTAGCTAGCCATGAAGATTATTTCTTTACACAGGAGATGTACGCATGCATGGGTCCTGTAGTACTAGTACTACTCGTTCCCAGCCTTTCTTACCAACTAGTACTAGTTGTTCCTTCTTAAGCCAGCGAATAAATTCATCAGTGTAACAAAGCATGGATCAATAGAATGCAATCAGTCTGATGCAACTTCTAGTATTTTAGAATATTTTCGTTCATTTACCCAAAACACCACATCTTCCGTTAAGCAAGAATATCACCTCAAGTGTGGAAATCGATGGAAAGAAAACAGGAACATGTAGTAGGAGAGGAGAGATGCTACAGCTAGCTACCCTCAAGAATCTTAGATGACTTCATGAGACAAGACGAGAAACAGGGCGTTGGCTAAAGCTAGCAGCCATACCTCCTTGTCCTCAATTTCTCCGCAGCTTCTCCGATCGGTCGCTCGCTCTCCGCTGACTGCTTCCAACTAAAGTGGGGAATTTTCTGGGTGTGGGAGACCAGTACCGCACGGTTGAGAAGCTATTTATAGTGCAAGAGAAGAGGGTTGAAAGGATGACATCTGTCGAGGAAGGGCTACGTGGATGAGACTGATCTAACCCAGGTACCGACTACCCCACGGCTGGCTCACCCTGGTTACTGTGGATGCTTATCTACTCGCTGCTTCCTTAGCATAGATATTTTTTTGGAACACACCGCAGGTATTCTCCCTGCGTAAGTAATCTGTAGGACATTGAACTTATCTACTCTTTTCTCTTCTAGAATAACATTTTAACAGATAAACCCAGATAGTTTAGAAGCTAGGCAGTGAGATGTTTTGTACACGTAATCTACTAATGTTTGGTAAACTATTTTTTATTTTTATCTTAATAGCTTAACAGTTAATCACAATATAATTATCCAATTAAAATAATTATCATCGCATATTTATTTTAGGTTATTACAGTGTGTATGTCCATTGCCAAAATCGGTCTCACCGAGTCTGTGCAATCGGTACTACCGAGATTGCAATGTAAACTTACTGTTTCCTGTTCGTAACATTTCGGTCTCACCGAGAAGAGCGAATCGGTCCCACCGAGTTTACCTGACCAACCCTCTGGTTAGCTTATTACCAAATCGGTCTCACCGAGTTTGTGTAATCGGTCTCACCGAGATTACGTTATGCCCTAACCCTAACCATATCGGTCCTACCGAGTTGCATGTCAGTCCCACCGAAAATCTCTAACGGTCACTAGGTTTACTATTTTGGTCCGACCGAGTTTGTTGATTCGGTCCCACCGAGATTGGTAAATTTTTGTGTGTAACGGTTGAATTTTGTGTGGAGGCTATATATACCCCTCCACCTCCTCTTCACTCGTGAAGAGAGCCATCAGAACACATCTACACTTCCAACTCATATGTTCTGAGAGAGAACCACCTACTCATGTGCTGAGGCCAAGATATTCCATTCCTACCATATGAATCTTGATCTCTAGCCTTCCCCAAGTTGCTTTCCACTCAAATCTTCTTTCCACCAAATCCAAATCCTGTGAGAGAGAGTTGAGTGTTGGGGAGACTATCATTTGAAGCACAAGAGCAAGGAGTTCACCATCAACACACCATTTGTTACTTCTTGGAGAGTGGTGTCTCCTAGATTGGCTAGGTGTCACTTGGGAGCCTCCGACAAGATTGTGGAGTTGAACCAAGGAGTTTGTAAGGGCAAGGAGATCGCCTACTTCGTGAAGATCTACCGCTAGTGAGGCAAGTCCTTCGTGGGCGACGGCCATGGTGGGATAGACAAGGTTGCTTCTTAGTGGACCCTTCGTGGGTGGAGCCCTCCGTGGACTCGCGCAACCGTTACCCTTCGTGGGTTGAAGTCTCCATCAACGTGGGTGTAGGATAGCACCACCTATCCGAACCACGGGAAAAATATCCGTGTCTCCAATTGCGTTTGAATTCCCAAACCCTTCCCTTTACATTCTTGCAAGTTGCATGCTTTACTTTCCGCTGCCTATATACTCTTTGCATGCTTGCTTGATATGTATTGTGAATGTTGAAATTGTGCCTAAACTCTACTTAAACCGAAAAAGCTTAAAAATTGCAACTTGAGCACTAAGTGTCTAATCACCCCCCCTCTAGATACATCTACTTCAAGATCCTACACAAGTAAATCCGGAGTTTAAATACCTGGCGGCTCTTGGCCGATGACGACTTAATGCGCATTCATTGTAACCCGATGGCCTATAGCCCTTGAGAAAATCAATAACTGATAACCCTTTTGAGACACCAATTTCAGTGATGAGCTTGGACTGAAGCATTTATATAAGTCATAATCCTGCAAATCCTGCACAGAGTTTAAACAATATATGCCCTGGCGACTTAACGTCAAGAGCCAGGGCGGGTAACCACCCAAATGTAGTCTTACCCTGCACACAAGTAGATCACAAGAACCCTTGGCGGTTTACCGTAGTGCGGGTCATAATACCTCACATATAACCACTGTGATATTGAATTTGTACTGCCGGTTTACATGACCTGTGCAGTAAGGGTGATAACCCAATCTTTAGAAGCCAATGTTGGGGAACGTAGTAATTTCAAAAAATTTCCTATGCACAGGCAAGATCATGGTGATGCATAGCAACGAGAGGGGAGAGTGTTGTCTACGTACCCTCGTAGACCGAAGCGGAAGCGTTGACGCAACATAGAGGAAGTAGTCGTACGTCTTCCTGGTCCAACCGATCCATGCACCGTTACTCCGGCACCTCCGAGTTCTTGGCACACGTACAACTCGATGACGCTCCCCGGGCTCCGATCCAGCAAAGCTTCGGGGATGAGTTCTGTCAACACGACGACGTGGTGACAATCTTGATGTTCTACCGTCGCAGGGCTTCGCCTAAGCGCTGCTACAATATGACCGAGGTGGAATATGGTGGAGGGGGGCACCGCACACGGCTAAGGAACGATCACGATGATCAACTTGTGTGTTCTAGGGTGCCCCCCTGCCCCCATATATAGGAGCAAGGGGGAGGCCGGCCGGCCCTTGGGGCGCGCCAAGGAGAGGGGGGGAGTCCTCCTCCTAGTGGGAGTAGGACTCCCCTTTCCTAGTGCAACTAGGAATAGAGAGGGGGAAGGAAAGAGAGGGAGAGGGAGAGGGAAAGGGGGCCGCCCCCCCTAGTCCTATTCGGACTCCCCGTGAGGGGGGGGCGCCACCTCCTGGGCTGCTGCCCTCTCTCTCCCCTCAGGCCCACTAAGGCCCATTACTTCCCCGGGGGGTTCCGGTAACCCCTCCGGCACTCCGGTTTTATCCGAAATCACCCGGAACAATTCCGGTGTCCGAATATAGTCGTCCAATATATCGATCTTTATGTCTCGACCATTTTCGAGACTCCTCGTCATGTCCATGATCACATCCGGGACTCCGAACAACCTTCGGTACATCAAAATACATAAACTCATAATGAAACTGTCATCGTAACTTTAAGCGTGCGGACCCTACGGTTCGAGAACAATGTAGACATGACCGAGACACGTCTACGGTCAATAACCAATAGCGGGACCTGGATGCCCATATTGGCTCCTACATATTCTACGAAGATCTTTATCGGTCAGACCGCATAACAACATACGTTGTTCCTTTTGTCATCGGTATGTTACTTGCCCGAGATTCGATCGTCGGTCTCCAATACCTAGTTCAATCTCGTTACCGGCAAGTCTCTTTACTCGTTCCGTAATACAACATCCCGCTACTAACTCATTAGTCGCAATGCTTGCAAGGCTTAAGTGATGTGTATTACCGAGAGGCCCAGAGATACCTCTCCGACGATCGGAGTGACAAATCCTAATCTCGAAATACGTCAACCCAACATGTACCTTTGGAGACACCTGTAGAGCACCTTTATAATCACCCAGTTACGTTGTGACGTTTGGTAGCACACAAAGTGTTCCTTCGGCACACGGGAGTTACATAATCTCATAGTCATAGGAACATGTATAAGTCATGAAGAAAGCAATAGCAACATACTAAACGATCGGGTGCTAAGCTAATGGAATGGGTCATGTCAATCAGATCATTCAACTAATGATGTGACCCCGTTAATCAAATGACAACTCTTTGTCCATGGTTAGGAAACATAACCATCTTTGATTAACGAGCTAGTCAAGTAGAGGCATACTAGTGACACTCTGTTTGTCTATATATTCACACATGTATTATGTTTCCGATTAATACAATTCTAGCATGAATAATAAACATTTACCATGATATAAGGAAATAAATAATATCTTTATTATTGCCTCTAGGGCATATTTCCTTCAGTCTCCCACTTGCACTAGAGTCAATAATCTAGATTACACAGTAATGATTCTAACACCCATGGAGCCTTGGTGCTGATCATGTTTTGCTCGTGGAAGAGGCATAGTCAACGGGTCAGCTACATTCAGATCCGTATGTATCTTGCAAATCTCTATGTCTCCCACCTGGACTAGATCCCGGATGGAATTGAAGCGTCTCTTGATGTGCTTGGTTCTTTTGTGAAATCTGGATTCCTTTGCCAAGGCAATTGCACCAGTATTGTCACAAAAGATTTTCATTGGACCCGATGCACTAGGTATGACACCTAGATCGGATATGAACTCCTTCATCCAGACTCCTTTGTTTGCTGCTTCCGAAGCAGCTATGTACTCTGCTTCACATGTAGATCCCGCCACGACGCTTTGTTTAGAACTGCACCAACTGACAGCTCCACCGTTTAATGTAAACACGTATCCGGTTTGCGATTTAGAATCGTCCGGATCAGTGTCAAAGCTTGCATCAACGTAACCGTTTACGATGAGCTCTTTGTCACCTCCATATACGAGAAACATATCGTTAGTCCTTTTCAGGTATTTCAGGATGTTCTTGACCGTTGTCCAGTGATCCACTCCTGGATTACTTTGGTACGTCCCTGCTAAACTTATAGCAAGGCACACATCAGGTCTGGTACACAGCATTGCATACATGATAGAGCCTATGGCTGAAGCATAGGGAACATCTTTCATTTTCTCTCTATCTTCTGCAATGGTCGGGCATTGAGTCTGACTCAACTTCACACCTTGTAACACAGGCAAGAACCCTTTCTTTGCTTGATCCATTTTGAACTTCTTCAAAATCTTGTCAAGGTATGTGCTTTGTGAAAGTCCAATTAAGCGTCTTGATCTATCTCTATAGATCTTTATTCCTAATATGTAAGCAGCTTCACCGAGGTCTTTCATTGAAAAACTCTTATTCAAGTATCCCTTTATGCTATCCAGAAATTCTATATCATTTCCAATCAGTAATATGTCATCCACATATAATATCAGAAATGCTACAGAGCTCCCACTCACTTTCTTGTAAATACAGGCTTCTCCGAAAGTCTGTATAAAACCAAATGCTTTGATCACACTATCAAAGCGTTTATTCCAACTCCGAGAGGCTTGCACCAGTCCATAAATGGATCGCTGGAGCTTGCAAACTTTGTTAGCTCCCTTTGGATCGACAAAACCTTCCGGTTGCATCATATACAACTCTTCTTCCAGAAATCCATTTAGGAATGCAGTTTTGACATCCAGCTGCCAAATTTCATAATCATAAAATGCGGCAATTGCTAACATGATTCGGACAGACTTAAGCATCGCTATGGGTGAGAAGGTCTCATCGTAGTCAACCCCTTGAACTTGTCGAAAACCTTTTGCGACAAGTCGAGCTTTGTAGACAGTAATATTACCGTCAGCGTCAGTCTTCTTCTTGAAGATCCATTTATTCTTAATTGCTTGCCGATCATCGGGCAAGTCAACCAAAGTCCATACTTTGTTCTCATACATGGATCCCATCTCAGATTTCATGGCTTCAAGCCATTTTGCGGAATCTGGGCTCACCATCGCTTCTTCATAGTTCGTAGGTTCATCATGATCTAGTAGCATGATTTCCAGAACAGGATTACCGTACCACTCTGGTGTGGATCTTACTCTGGTTGATCTACGAGGCTCAGTAGTAACTTGATCTGAAATTTCATGATCATTATCATTAAATTCCTCACCAATTGGTGTAGGTGTCGCAGAAACCGATTTCTGTGATGAACTACTTTCCAATAAGGGAGCAGGTACAGTTACCTCATCAAGTTCTACTTTCCTCCCACTCATTTCTTTCGAGAGAAACTCCTTCTCTAGAAAGGATCCATTCTTAGCAACGAATATCTTGCCTTCGGATCTGAGATAGAAGGTGTACCCAACAGTCTCCTTTGGGTATCCTACGAAGACACATTTCTCCGATTTGGGTTCGAGCTTATCAGGTTGAAGCTTTTTCACACAAGCATAGCAGCCCCAAACTTTCAGAAACGACAACTTTGGTTTCTTGCCAAACCATAGTTCATAAGGCGTCATCTCAACGGATTTTTATGGTGCCCTATTTAACGTGAATGCGGCCGTCTCTAAAGCATAACCCCAAAACGATAGCGGTAAATCAGTAAGAGACATCATGGATCGTACCATATCTAGTAAAGTACGATTACGACGTTCGGAAACACCATTACGCTGTGGTGTTCCGGGTGGCGTGAGTTGCGAAACTAGTCCGCATTGCTTCAAATGTACACCAAACTCGTAACTCAAATATTCTCCTCCACGATCAGATCATAGAAACTTTATTTTCTTGTTACGATGATTTTCAACTTCACTCTGAAATTCTTTGAACTTTTCAAATGTTTCAGACTTATGTTTCATTAAGTAGATATACCCATATCTGCTTAAGTCATCTGTGAAGGTGAGAAAATAACGATATCCGCCACGAGCATCAATATTCATCGGACCACATACATCTGTATGTATGATTTCCAACAAATCTGTTGCTCTCTCCATAGTACCGGAGAACGATGTTTTAGTCATCTTGCCCATGAGGCACGGTTCGCAAGTACCAAGTGATTCATAATCAAGTGGTTCCAAAAGCCCATCAGTATGGAGTTTCTTCATGCGCTTTATACCGATACGACCTAAACGGCAGTGCCACAAATAAGTTGCACTATCATTATCAACTCTGCATCTTTTGGCTTCAACATTATGAATATGTGTGTTACTACTATCGAGATTCATCAAAAATAGACCACTCTTCAAAGGTGCATGACCATAAAAGATATTACTCATATAAATAGAACAACCATTATTCTCTGATTTAAATGAATAACCGTCTCGCATTAAACAAGATCCAGATATAATGTTCATGCTCAACGCTGGCACCAAATAACAATTATTTAGGTCTAATACTAATCCCGAAGGTAGATGTAGAGGTAGCGTGCCGACCGCGATCACATCGACTTTGGAACCGTTTCCCACGCGCATCGTCACCTCGTCCTTTCCCAGTGTCCGCTTAATCCGTAGTCCCTGTTTCGAGTTGCAAATATTAGCAACAGAACCAGTATCAAATACCCAGGTGCTACTGCGAGCTCTAGTAAGGTACACATCAATAACATGTATATCACATATACCTTTGTTCACCTTGCCATCCTTCTTATCCGCCAAATACTTGGGGCAGTTCCGCTTCCAGTGACCAGTCTGCTTGCAGTAGAAGCACTCAGTTTCAGGCTTAGGTCCAGACTTGGGTTTCTTCTCTTGAGCAGCAACTTGCTTGCTGTTCTTCTTGAAGTTCCCCTTCTTCTTCCCTTTGCCCTTTTTCTTGAAACTAGTGGTCTTGTTGACCATCAACACTTGATGCTCCTTTTTGATTTCTACCTCCGCAGCTTTCAGCATTGCGAAGAGCTCGGGAATAGTCTTATTCATCCCTTGCATATTATAGTTCATCACGAAGCTCTTGTAGCTTGGTGGCAGTGATTGGAGAATTCTGTCAATGACGCAATCATCTGGAAGATTAACTCCCATCTGAATCAAGTGATTATTATACCCAGACATTTTGAGTATATGCTCACTGACAGAACTGTTCTCCTCCATCTTGCAGCTATAGAACTTATTGGAGACTTCATATCTCTCAATCCGGGCATTTGCTTGAAATATTAACTTCAATTCCTGGAACATCTCATATGCTCCATGACGTTCAAAACGTCGTTGAAGTCCCGATTCTAAGCCGTAAAGCATGGCACACTGAACTATCGAGTAGTCATCAGCTTTGCTCTGCCAGACGTTCATAACATCTGGTGTTGCTCCAGCAGCAGGCCTGGCACCCAGCGGTGCTTCCAGGACGTAATTCTTCTGGGCAGCAATGAGGATAATCCTCAGGTTACGGACCCAGTCCGTGTAATTGCTACCATCATCTTTCAACTTTGCTTTCTCAAGGAACGCATTAAAATTCAACGGAACAACAGCACGGGCCATCTATCTACAATCAAACATAAGCAAGATACTATCAGGTACTAAGTTCATGATAAATTTAAGTTCAATTAGTCATATTACTTAAGAACTCCCACTTAGATAGATATCCCTCTAATCCTCTAAGTGATCACGTGATCCAAATCAACTAAACCATAACCGATCATCACGTGAAATGGATTAGTTTTCAATGGTGAACATCATTATGTTGATCATATCTACTATATGATTCACGCTCGACCTTTCGGTCTTCGTGTTTCGAGGCCATATCTGCATATGCTAGGCTCGTCAAGTTTAACCTGAGTATTCTGCGTGTGCAAAACTGGCTTGCACCCGTTGTAGATGGACGTAGAGCTTATCACACCCGATCATCACGTGGTGTCTGGGCACGACAAACTTTGGCAACGGTGCATACTCAGGGAGAACACTTCTTGATAATTTAGTGAGAGATCATCTTATAATGCTACGGTCAATCAAAGCAAGATAAGATGCATAAAAGATAAACATCACATGCAATCAATATAAGTGATATGATATGGCCATCATCATCTTGTGCTTGTGATCTCCATCTCCGAAGCACCGTCATGATCACCATCGTCACCGGCGCGACACCTTGATCTCCATCGTAGCATCGTTGTCGTCTCGCCAATCTTATGCTTCTACGACTATCGCTACCGCTTAGTGATAAAGTAAAGCATTACAGGGCGATTGCATTGCATACAATAAAGCAACAACCATATGGCTCCTGCCAGTTGCCGATAACTCAGTTACAAAACATGATCATCTGATACAATAAAATTTAGCATCATGTCTTGACCATATCACATCACAACATGCCCTGCAAAAACAAGTTAGACGTCCTCTACTTTGTTTGTTGCAAGTTTTACGTGGCTGCTACGGGCTTAAGCAAGAACCAATCTTACCTACGCATCAAAACCACAACGATAGTTTGTCAAGTTGATGCCGTTTTAACCTTCGCAAGGACCGGGCGTAGCCACACTCGGTTCAACTAAAGTTGGAGAAACTGACACCCGCCAGCCACCTGTGTGCAAAGCACGGCGGTAGAACCAGTCTCGCGTAAGCGTACGCGTAATGTCGGTCCGGGCCGCTTCAATCAACAATACCGCCGAACCAAAGTATAACATGCTGGTAGGCAGTATGACTTATATCGCCCACAACTCACTTGTGTTCTACTCGTGCATATAACATCAAACCATAAAACCTAGGCTCGGATGCCACTGTTGGGGAACGTAGTAATTTCAAAAAAATTCCTACGCACACGCAAGATCATGGTGATGCATAGCAACGAGAGGGGAGAGTGTTGTCTACGTACCCTCGTAGACCGAAGCGGAAGCGTTGACGCAACGTAGAGGAAGTAGTCGTACGTCTTCCCGGTCCGACCGATCCAAGCACCGTTACTCCGGCACCTCCGAGTTCTTGGCACACGTACAGCTCGATGACGCTCCCCGGGCTCCGATCCAGCAAAGCTTCGGGGATGAGTTCCGTCAGCACGACAGCGTGGTGACGATCTTGATGTTCTACCGTCGCAGGGCTTCGCCTAAGCGCTGCTACAATATGACCGAGGTGGAATATGGTGGAGGGGGGCACCGCACACGGCTAAGGAACGATCACGATGATCAACTTGTGTGTTCTAGGGTGCCCCCCTGCCCCCGTATATAAAGGAGCAAGGGGGAGGCCGGCCGGCCCTTGGGGCGCGCCAAGGAGAGGGGGGAGTCCTCCTCCTAGTGGGAGTAGGACTCCCCTTTCCTAGTCCAACTAGGAATAGAGAGGGGGAAGGAAAGAGAGGGAGAGGGAGAGGGAAAGGGGGCCGCCCCCCCCTCTTAGTCCTATTCGGACTCCCCATGAGGGGGGGGCGCCACCTCCTGGGCTGCTGCCCTCTCTCTCCCCTCAGGCCCACTAAGGCCCATTACTTCCTCGGGGGGTTCCGGTAACCCCTCCGGCACTCCAGTTTTATCCGAAATCACCCAGAACAATTCCGGTGTCCGAATATAGTCGTCCAATATATCGATCTTTATGTCTCGACCATTTCGAGACTCCTCGTCATGTCCATGATCACATCCGGGACTCCGAACAACCTTCGGTACATCAAAATACATAAACTCATAATGAAACTGTCATCGTAACTTTAAGCGTGCGGACCCTACGGTTCGAGAACAATGTAGACATGACCGAGACACGTCTCCGGTCAATAACCAATAGCGGGACCTGGATGCCCATATTGGCTCCTACATATTCTACGAAGATCTTTATCGGTCAGACCGCATAACAACATACGTTGTTCCTTTTGTCATCGGTATGTTACTTGCCCGAGATTCGATCGTCGGTATCCAATACCTAGTTCAATCTCGTTACCGGCAAGTCTCTTTACTCGTTCCGTAATACAACATCCCGCAACTAACTCATTAGTCGCAATGCTTGCAAGGCTTAAGTGATGTGTATTACCGAGAGGGCCCAGAGATACCTCTCCGACGATCGGAGTGACAAATCCTAATCTCGAAATACGTCAACCCAACATGTACCTTTGGAGACACCTGTAGAGCACCTTTATAATCACCCAGTTACGTTGTGACGTTTGGTAGCACACAAAGTGTTCCTCCGGCACACGGGAGTTACATAATCTCATAGTCATAGGAACATGTATAAGTCATGAAGAAAGCAATAGCAACATACTAAACGATCGGGTGCTAAGCTAATGGAATGGGTCATGTCAATCAGATCATTCAACTAATGATGTGATCCCCTTAATCAAATGACAACTCTTTGTCCATGGTTAGGAAACATAACCATCTTTGATTAATGAGCTAGTCAAGTAGAGGCATACTAGTGACACTCTGTTTGTCTATGTATTCACACATGTATTATGTTTCCGGTTAATACAATTCTAGCATGAATAATAAATATTTATCATGATATAAGGAAATAAATAATATCTTTATTATTGCCTCTAGGGCATATTTCCTTCAGCCAATGCCGCATAGATGATGATTGTCATAAGCTGGCGACTTATAGTCGAAAAGTCAAGCCGGGTTAAGTATAAACCACTCATATATATTTGAGATATGATCCAAAAAAAGGTCTCAAGTCAAACCCAAAAATTGTTGGCAAAAAAGACTTAAAAAGTTTAAGGCTTCTGATTCGTATACGATCAAAAAACCGTTTTCAAAGGGGTTGAGCTAAGATTCGAATACGATCATATAGCCCCCAGTGGCTCTAGCGTTGCCGATAAACTGGGTACCGACAGCTATGTTCTCTTTGGTTCGAATACGAACTATGTTTGAACAGGAAGCCCCCAAATGACCTTGAGAGTTGTTTAACGATGCTGATTCGAATACGATCCACGTCGAACCCAAAAGAGGTTAAGCTATGATTCGGGTACGATCAGGAAGCCCTCTAGTGAGCTTGGCATTGTGCCGATCAAGAGGGTACCGATAGCTATGTTCTCTTTGGTTCGAATACGACCTATGTTTGAATAGGAAGCCCCCAAGTGACCATATAAGTTTTAGCATTACACCGATCAAGAGGGTACCGACAGCTGTGCTCGATGAGCAGGAAGCCCCCAAGTGACCATAATAAGATAAGCCGTAAGGCAGGATACCTATGTTTGAACCGCGCATCATGGCAGCAAGTTCTTTTTGGCAACCTTTAATTTTTCTTAGAACTCGAACTTGCGAGAGATTAATTCTTTTTGAACCGGAACGTTAAACCGGATTTGAAAGCTTCAAAAATTTGTGAGGGGCAAATTTACCTTGAGCCGGATTTTGAACCGGATTTGAGAGCTTCATAAATTTGTGAGGGACAAATTTACCTTGGGCCGGATTTGAGAGCTTCAGTGCTTTGTGGGAGAAAGATGTCTCTTGAACCGGATTTTAAACCAGAATCTTTATTTTGAGCCGGAAATCTTCTGATGGCTTTTAAATTTTCATCGATCTAGCAGTAATCTCCGGGGCCGGGTTATTTTTCCCTTCAATGACCCGGTGTTCTTGAATTTATTTAAACCAGTTAATTTTGCCGAGTCATACCATTGTAGCCCCTGAGTCTCAAGATGACTCAAGGAGTTGGCTTGAAATTCTCCATATTTGACCATAGAAGAAGGTGTATATCATTGGCGTTGATAGCGCGATGTGAATCCATAGAATGTTGAGGTGACTGCGGCGGGTTATAAATGATCCCGTATGAGCCGTGTCAGCAACTCAGCCAATGGCTCCTTCCAACGGGCTGTTTGAAGTTTAACCAAACTGTAGTGGCGCCAACTTATGCGACTGCCCATTGAACCATCCAGTGCAGACGGCGGCTGATAATATATGATAATTTGCCTCCAAATTGTTGGAAGAAAACCGGGCTTCCCAAGTAGTGACTTGCTCATATTCAATAAACAGCTCATCCAGACAAGTGCAGACCGGTGTGTTGATGTAGACCAGGCCGCGAGAAACGGACGGTAAAGACGACCGTAACATCAGAGGCGGCACAGACAGATGAGTCGGCCGTGGCACTGTAAGCCGGTGCGGGCGAGTTAACCACGTCGTTTTGATGTAGTGGACAATTGTCCTGCGTCAACAATATTGCAGACCAAGGCAAAGATAAACTGCTCTTCGACAAAAATAATATATGCCAATAAAATATATTTTAGATGGATACCACCTGACTCGTCCGGACAGTAAATGAGTCGGCTGCGGCGTTGTAAGTCGGTGCGGACGGAAGAGTCGACCGTGGTGCTGTAAGGTGGTGCGGACGGCCGAGTCGGCCAGCACGTTGATGTAAACCGAACCGCAACACATAAGTCCGTGAAGCTGTGCATCACAGCCGATCATGTATCCGCGGTATAATGCCATTTTTATAATAGATGATTACCCTGCATATAAAAAATACCATAGAGCAGAGTAGTTGTGCTCGGACTAATTTTAAAGTGTTCTAAGGAAATACATAGAAGAAATAGCACCTGATTTTTTTTATCGGATGAACGCGGATACTGATGATAAAATCATAGCAAATGTCTGATATGACCCTAGCATCTTGGCCTCATAAAAAAGGGCATCTGATCACCGCTTGGGTTTGAAATTAACAAACTTTTCATCGAGCTTATCAGATTCACTTTTAATTTGCTCCATATGCTCACGGGACCCATCAACTGTGCATGAAAATACCGCCCAACTCATCCATAGCATCTCCTGCTAATCCATGCATCGTCCAATTATTTTTTGACTGCGTCAAATAAAGAGGTCCATACGTTTCCGTGATGACTGTCAGGGAACACCAATGGTATTTTATCCCATATTCCATTCTCCATTAGTAGCTGGATGCATGCCTCATCTTGTGCGCTATTAAGTTCTTTCTGAGCAATTGATTTTCCACACCAAACCTGAGAGTAACTTAAGCACAGTCCATACTCCTGTTGGAAATCATCCGCAATAGTTCTTGGCCTATAATATGGGCTAACACGTAGCCCTTCCTGAATAACACTAGCAACTCATCGTTGCGTCCTCAAACGATGTTTTTCTCACAGTTTCAGCATTCTCGGGTGTGCTTCAGACAAGCTCGGCGGGTTTCCAATAGCGGAGGCCGCGGCGGTAGCGGGCGGCTCGTGGCCACTCCAACGAGGGCAGCCGGGCGGCTCACGGTGGTCTGAACTCTGAAGTGAACCGAGGCAGAGTCATGCTCTAGGCGGAGGCAAGGGCGACTCTGCTTGATGCGAGGTTGTGGCGCTCGAGGTTAGTAGCGGAGGCGGCGATTGTGGCTCGACGGGTCAACACCAGGTGGCTTGAGCAGCGCTGTAACAGAGACCAAAACCAGCGACGGTGGCTCAGGCGACTCAGCACGAGGGCAGCAGAAGTGACCGGCGCAGGCCCGCTGTAGTAGAGGTGGTTCAGAGGCCTGGGCGACTTCGGAGCGAGGCCAAGGCGATTTAACGCACTGCGGCTGAGACTGAAGCAAGCCAGGACGGAGAGCCGCCCCTAGGCCAACCTCGGAGTTCCTTGGCAGCTCAACAGGCGGACGACAGGCTGAGACCCGGCGCGGAAGCCATGACGGCAGCTCGGGCGCGTGGCGGCGTCTTTGGCGGAGGCTGTCCTGCAAGCGCGGCCGCGGCAGGTCGAGGCCGGCCGGCGGAAGCCGGTAGGGCGGTTCAAAGCAGCAGGGCTGGTCGCGCTCAAACGCGGGCCGGCTCTCGGACGCGGTGACTCGAGGCAGAAGGGCAACAGCTTGATCCGCCGGAGGCAGTGGCGATTTGACGGTCGGTGGTTCAGAGGCAACGGCTCACAGAGCAGCCCGAGGTGCGGAATAAACAGGGGCGCACCTGCCGGGTCGACAGGGTGGCTGCCCTTTAGCTGTAGATGGCGGTGACCCGCCAGCAGCGGCAGAAATGGGCAGCCGGCTTAACATAGCCCGGCGGGGCCGGCGCAAGGCGACTCAGAGGCGGGGCCGAACCCGACGGAGCGTGGCGCGGGACCCGGCGCGGGAGGCAGTCAGCGAAGGCGCTCAGATGGAAACGGCCATGGCCGGTCTTGCGAGCGGAGCTGCGGGTTGATGTTGTGACCTGGCGGGGTAGAACCGCGCCGGACGGCGCTGGTCAGGGCCGGAGCATCGAAGTACAAGTGATTTGGCTTGACAAGAACTCCAGGCGGCGGCGTCAGGCGAGGCCGGAGAACCCGAGAGGCGGTAACTCAGCGACTTGAGGCTGAGACGGAGGAGGCGTTCGGGATGAGGGCCCGGCGGCTCTCAACTGGAAACGAGGCCAATCCGATGCCGCAGGGGCGAGGTGAATCCGGCAACTCTGGGTCAAACCTGCTGCGATTCGGCATCGGCGAATCCGGGTCGTGGGCTCGTGGCCATTGATTTCCCATGGTAACTGTCTCTGTTCCTGGTCATGGCCGTTCTCGAGCATTGCATATCAAAAATTCCTTTTAATACTTCTAATCAATTACTACATGATTTGCTCCCTTGTGAATAACCGCTGATGCCCAATAAGCAGTTGACGTTAACTGCGGTGGAAACACTTCTGTTGATCTCGGCAACTTGCGGCAACAGAATGAATCGCAACCCTAAATTTTTACTTAAACTCAAATCTTGTACTCCTAGATCCAAGGTAAATCCTGTGTGATTGTCTCGTACCGGTTCTTCTACATCCAGCCGATCGCGAGCTTCTCGATCCTTGGAAAGCTCCCTCCAAGAACTCAACACTACCGTGCGCGTGCCCCAAGGTGGGCGCCAACTGTCGTGGAATTGTCACGGCAGATGTCCTCTTGCAAGGACTTAATCCTGGAGCCATCGCAACTAGGAAGCTTAAAGGGGTTAATCGGGACAAAAGACACGCGAGGTTTATACTTGTTCAGCCCCTTGCAGTGAAGGAAGGCCTACGTCTATTTGGGTTGGTATTGTTTGAGGTTTCGATGACCAGGGAGCGAAATACGCTATGTCTAGCTCTCGATGAGTTGTTTCTTGCCTCTGCCTCTTTTTGGGGAGCCCTGCCCCTCCTTATATAAGTTGAAGGGGCGGCTTACATGTAGAGTCCTAGTAGGATTAGAACTAACTTATTCTCTATTACAAGTCGGATACAAGTACGGGTCTTGCTTCCTCGTAAAGGAAATATTCCTCATCCTTCTGTCTTAAGCCGACCCATCATAATATGAGCCGGCCTACTGGGACTTGGGCCTAGTCTTCTATGTGACCCGCCGACGGGGTCATCCGTGAGTCGTCTGACCAGTGAGCCGCCAGACCCGTGAGTCGCCAGTCCTCCGGCGGGTCATCGGTGAAGCGCCAAGTCCGGCCGGGTCATACTTCCGGCCGGGTCATACCGTGGGGTATATCCCCGACAACTCAGCATGTAACTGCAAGTCTCGCCCCCATTGCAACTTTGTGGTGTTTTGTCGCAATGGGTAGTTGCATGTCTGCCATTAGGCATGCAACTACGAATTCTGCACCCCCCCACGCGCGCGTATAGAAACTGCATGCCTCCAACGCAACTACAACTATGTGGTGTTTTTGTCGGTGTGTGTGTGTGTGTCACGCCCAAGATGCGACCCTATCCTAAAGGAACTCGAAGGTCCCACCAAGGATAGAAGCGCATCTTGAAGACGCTTTTGCAAGGTGGATATCATTACATCATACCATTACATAATAGTTGGGGATACATACAAAAGGCACAACCGCCCCAAAGAATACATCAACATACATGAGATCAACATCCGACTACGGATGACACATAAACAGAAACTCAAACGACAACCACCCTGCTAGCCCAGGCTGCCGACCTGGAACCTATCCCCAGAACGAAGAAGCAGAAGAAGAATTCCAAAACAAGTAAACATCGCTCTCGCGTCATGATCATCGCAATACCTGTACCTGCAACTGTTGTTGTAGTAATCTGTGAGCCACGAGGACTTAGCAATCCCATTACCATGGGTATCAATACTAACAAAGCTTAAAGGGTAAGGAAGGGGTAAAGTGGTGAGGTTGCAGTAGCGGCTACGCAAAGTATGGTGGCTAACTTACGAAAACAAGAGCGAGAAGAGGAGCTTAACAAGCGGTCGTCAACTAGTAATGATCAAGAAGTGATCATGAACTCCTACTTACGTCAAACATAACTCAAAAACCGTGTTCTCCTCTCGAACAACCCCGAAAAGAGACAATCACGGTTACGCACGCGGTTGGTGTATTTTAGAAGAGTTTACTTCAAGTTTACTACAACCAGATATTAACAAATTCCCATCTGCCACATAACCGCGAGCACGGCTCTCTAAAGTTTATACCCTGCAGGGGTGTCCCAACTTAGCCCATCACAAGCTCTCATGGTCAACGAAGGATATTCCTTCTCCCGGGAAGACCCGATCAGTCTCGGAATCCCGGTTACAAGACATTTTGACAATGGTAAAACAGGACCAGCAAAGCCGCCCGATGTGTCGACAATCCCGCTAGGAGTCGCACATATCTCGTTCTCAAGACACACCAGATGAGACAAGCTACGAGTAAAAACAGCCCTCAAGTTTCGCCAAGGTGGCCCCGCAGGGTGCTCGGTTCGGATCAACACTTAGAGAAGCACTGGCCCGGGGGGGGGGGGGTTAAAATAAAGATGACACTCGGGTTGGCCGACCCAAGGGAAGAGTAATAGGTTGTTAGGCAAATGTAAAACCAAGGTTGGACCTTGCTGGAGGAGTTTTATTCAAAGCAAACTGTCAAGGGGTTCCCATAACACCCAACCGCGTAAGGAACGCAAAATCAAGGAACATAACATCGGTATGACGGAAACAAGGGCAGCAAGAGTGGAACAAAACACCAGGCATAAGGCCGAGCCTTCCACCCTTTACCAAGTATATAGATGCCTTAATAATATAAGAGATACTGTGATATCCCAACAAAGATCATGATATCCATGTTCCAACATGGAACAACCTGCAACTGCACCTGCAACTAGCAATGTTATAAGAGGGGATGAGCAAAAGCGGTAACATAGCCAAACAACGGTTTGCTAGGAAGGGTGAAACGGTTATAGGTTTTCATGGCAATTTGGGAGGCATGGCAACAAGTGGTAGGTAGGGCAACATAGCGATAGCATCGAGACAACTAGCATAGAAATGATAGTAGTGAGTCCAAGGTGACGGTCATCTTTCCTGAAATCCCACTAGGAAGAAGAACGAGTCCATGAAGAAGATGAAGCCACGAAGACGAACCAAGCGTAGTCGAACGAATCCTCACGATCGCAACGAAACGGGAACTATCGAGGAGAAGCACACAACATGGTAAACACACCACACATGAA
Organism: Triticum aestivum; assembly: GCF_018294505.1. Lineage (NCBI taxonomy): Eukaryota > Viridiplantae > Streptophyta > Magnoliopsida > Poales > Poaceae > Triticum > Triticum aestivum. The sequence goes on along the minus strand of NC_057809.1, from coordinate 587,302,234 downwards.
CAAGGCATGATGCTCAACCAAGTATGATGCATGACAAGGCTACATGAGGCTACGCATGGCAAGAGATGATGCATACAAGAGAAACACATTAAAACAACTTTAAATGAGGCCGGAAACAACATATAACAATTCCGGTAAGTCCCCATATGCAAATTTCGAAATTGGTTCAGATCTGAATAAACCTTATGTTCAAGTTGTTAAACAGCAAGTTAAGATGCACCAAAATGATCTACACGAAATTTTAGTCAAGTTACATATAAAGTTCATTTAATTTGGAGCTACGGCCTAGAAGATATGAGCAAAACAAGTTAAACATGACATTGATGCAAAATGCATTCAAATATAAAGCAAACACACTCAAAACATGGATGCAACAAGGTAATATGAAACTACATACAAAACTAAGCAAATTTCATGTAGAGCACACTCAAAACGGAGCAACGGTTCAACACATACACATGAAACAAGTTTAAAGGACAAGCTGTCCAAAACAGCAACTAGGCAATTTGCAGGTATCAAAACAACATTCTACAACACCTCAATATGAAAACACATGGCATGGACGTGATGTACAGGTAAAGTATTACAAAACATGAACACTGAGCTATCTCTAGAAATGACTAGAACATACTCAAAAGGGCATGACAAGATTGTAAATAATAACAGTTTCAACAAGTGTAAAACAACAACACTATGATAGCATTTTGCAAGCATGGAACAAAGGCATATGATATCCAAAATTAACAAAAATGGCATCTGAACATAGTACTCATAACATTAATCAATATCGAGCTCATGACATGGCATCATGAAGTTAACAGAAAAACTGTAACATCATATAAGCATGTTCATGGCAATGAAAACATATGCTACAGGACATATATGAGGCATCAAAAGGCACTTAATGATAAAGAATAACATTGAAAAAAAACATGTCAACTAAGCATCTCCAGATTATGCATGGATTAATTGGTAGCATCAAGAAAAGATAGCAACATGATATAGCAGATTCAGCATTGACAGAACATTAACAGCAAGTAGCCCACTTCACAAGCTTGATGCACTCACCAAAAGGCACACAATAATACATGTATTGCACCACTATAAATATGGCATGGATATGCTCCACAAACATATAGACATCATGCTCATAGGATGCACACCAAAATGCAACGAAAAAGACAAAACAGCAAGTTATAACAGTCTCAGCAGGTTAACATCATATAGCACTCTTGCAGTGATGATTAGGGCATCAAGATGAACTCAAACAAGCATGCTACAATGTCACAAAATGAGGAGCACCTCATAATGAACATTTTTATATGTCATACACCACCATAGTATGAACATGCTCAAAGATACACCACTCACAAGATGCATGCATGATATGACAATCTCAGGACTTGCAGCTTTTCCGAAAAAAAAACAGATGAGGGCTAAATAGCTAAAACACGCACAGGGCAAGGGATTTGAGGGGCTCGCTCACCATGGGCTTGGCCCAGTCGGTGAAGAGGCTAGGCAGAGGCGGGCTGGCCGGGGTGGAGGCAAGGACGAGGCCGGGATCCATCAGATCCGGTGGAGGACGAGGCCGGGGACCCATTCCCGGCGATGGACGGACCTCAGGGAGGCACGGCTCCATGGCGGGGTTGGGGTCCTGCGGGAGAGAGAGGGAGTTAGCGAGAGGGAGAGGCGGGAAGGAGAGGGAGAGACAGAGAGAGGAGTAAATAGCATAAAACTACCACTATTCGTGCTAGGGTTCCAAAAAACCACCACTTTTTTGTTTGTGACTGATACCTACCACTTTTCCCGTCGGCTGTCTCAAAAAACCCAAATCGCCCGTTCCTAGCGTTTTGATCCGTTTTCTGATGGTTCGGGCCCGCCTGTCAGGCCACGTCAGCACCGCGCGTGACGGCGAGGCCGTTAATGACCCTTACTCGGACCGACCGGTGCGGTCGGACCGCACCCGCTCGCTTGCTCATTAAGTCGTCTCCCTCCCTCTCACTCTGCTCTCACTCTGCACCCTCTCTCTCGCTCTCACTCTCCTCTCCTCTCTGCTCTTCGACGCCGGCGGCGACTTGCACTGTGGAAGCTCCACCACCGCCATGCCTTCCTGGAATGATGAGGATACGAGCTCAGAGGATGAGTGCGACATCACAAGCATGGACATGGCTCTTTGGGTAAGTTTTTCGATCTGCTGAGATAGGGTTAGGGTTCATCTAGGAGCTAGATTAGGTTAGTGTTCATCTTGGTGAGCTAGGGTAAGCTTTGGTTACTGTTATTTAGTAGGCAGGGTTATGGTTGCTGTTTGAGCTATGTTTATGTATGCTTGAAAACTAGGGTTAGGGTTAGGGTTCTTGCTGGATTTGGGAATTAATTTGTGATCTATGTCTGGTTCTGTGAGATAAGGTGATTTTGTTGATGTGTTCATGCAGGAGACCCCTGACACCATCGTGGAGCCTCTTTTTTGTGGCCAGCTGGAGCTTTCTGAACCCACCTCCATGATGCACCACATGAGGCCAATTAAGTATGTGGCATTTGAAGGAACCTTAACTGGAAGGCATTTCTATGGTTGTCCAGTGCCGCAAGTATAGTACCTTAATTGGAATCATTTTGTTCTAAACCCACACATGTATTTACAAGGATGCCAAGTTGCTGTTCTGAACCCACAAAATATTATGTTGGCAAGTTGCTGTTCTGAACCTGCACTGTATTATTTAGGATGAACTGCAATATGCCTTGTATTAAGGTATTGAGGGATATGGTTACTATCAAAAATGCTTATGTATAGGAAGCATATATCTGTGAATGTACTTGTACAAGCAGGTTATGTTTCAGTTATAGTTTTAGTTTTATTAAGCCTCACCTTCAATTTCTTAGTCTCACCTTCAGTTTCTTAGTCTGATATGATTTGTTTTTATGAAATTGAGTGCACTTAGTGATGTATATTTCAATTTCCAAATGCAGAGTGAAGGTGTCAACTGTGGTGTTACTGAGTGGGTTAACAAGCCCTGGCATCGAATTCTTCAAAATTGCTTGTCCAGGCTGTGGGACATGTACCATGAACAGAATTGTGGCAGGGTAGTTGATAAGCATAAGTATGAGAAGCATTTGGCCAAGCTTAAGACTGAAAATGACAAGCTGTGTAGGATCTTGAGAAGATGTGTCTAGAGGGGGGGGGGTGATTAGACACTTAGTGCTAAAGTTGCAGTTTTTACACTTTTTCGGTTTAAGTGGAGTTTAGGCACAATTTCAACATTCAAAATACATATCAAGCAAGCATGCAAAAGAGTATATAGGCAGCGGAAAGTAAAGCATGCATCTTGCAAGAATGTAAAGGGAAGGGTTTGGAGAATTCAAACGCAATTGGAGACACGGATGTTTTTGGCGTGGTTCGGATAGGTGGTGCTATCCTACATCCACGTTGATGGAGACTTCAACCCATGAAGGGTAACGGTTGCACGAGTCCACGGAGGGCTCCACCCACGAAGGGTCCACGAAGAAGCAACCTTGTCTATCCCACCATGGCCGTCACCCACGAAGGACTTGCCTCACTAGCGGTAGATCTTCACGAAGTAGGCGATCTCCTTGCCCTTACAAACTCCTTGGTTCAACTCCACAATCTTGTCGGAGGCTCCCAAGTGACACCTAGCCAATCTAGGAGACACCACTCTCCAAGAAGTAACAAATGGTGTGTTGATGATGAACTCCTTGCTCTTGTGCTTCAAATGATAGTCTCCCCAACACTCAACTCTCTCTCATAGGATTTGGATCTGGTGGAAAGAAGATTTTAGTGGAAAGCAACTGGCGGAAGGCTAGAGATCAAGAGTCATATGGTAGGAATGGAATATCTTGAGCTCAACACAAGGGTAGGTAGTTCTCTCTCAGAAATAGGATGCTGGAAGTGTAGGCTTAGTCTGATGGCTCTCTCCATGAATGAAGAGGAGGTGGAGGGGTATATATAGCCTCCACACAAAATCTAACCGTTACACACAATTTACCAATCTCGGTGGGACCGAATCAACAAACTCGGTCGGACCGATTTAGTAAACCTAGTGACCGTTAGGGTTTTCGGTGGGACCGATATGCAACTCGATAAGACCGATATGGTTAGGGTTAGGGCATAACGTAATCTCGGTGAGACCGATTACACAAACTCGGTGAGACCGATTTTGATAATCAGCTAACCAGAGGGTTGGTCAGGCAAACTCGGTGAGACCGATTACACAAACTCGGTGGGACCGATTTTGGTAATGAGCTAACCAGTGAGTTTGCATTGTAATCTCGGTAGTACCGATTGCACAGACTCGGTGAGACCGATTTTGGCAATGGACATACACAGTGAGATTACAATCCCATCTCGGTGAGACCGAGATCCCTATCGGTAGAGCCGATTTGCTTAGGGTTTGGCAGTGGCTATGACATGTGAAACTCGGTGGCACCGGATAGAAAGAATCGGTAGGACCGAGTTTGACTTTAGGTTTAGGTCATATGTGGAAGTGGGAAAGTAGTTGAGGGTTTTGGAGCATATCACTAAGCACATGAAGCAAGAGGCTCATTAAGCAACACCTCATCCCTCCTTGATAGTATTGGCTTTTCCTATAGACTCAATGTGATCTTGGATCACTAAAATGTAAAATGAAGAGTCTTGAGCTTGAAGCTTTAGCCAATCCTTTGTCCTTAGCATCTTGAAGGAGTTCCCACGTCCTTTAGTCCATGCCACTCCATTTTTGAACTTATCTAAAATATACTAGATAAAAGTGTTGATATGTTGACATTAATTACCTAAACCACCTGGGGAGCACTTGTGCTTTTAATCTCCCCCTTTTTGGTAATTGATGGCAACATACATCAAAGCTTTAGATAAGGATATGTAAAGACTAGCAAGTAAAGCTTTGGAAGGACATGTAACAAACATAGGCTCCCCCTACATGTATGCAATCATGGGAATATGAAATATAGAAGCATGTGAGAGCATAACAATGACAGAGTAGGCAATGTGTTACATGTATCTTGGCCATATGCATTAGAGCAAAAGATTATTAAGGAAAATACCTTCATGCTCATGAGTCCTTCTTGCAAACAGTATGTACATAAGCAAGAATTCCTCATACTCATGATTTTGATGCATATACTTACCTTGTAGTCTTGAGTTGGCTTAGGATGGAATGAACCTGCACAAACAAGGTTAGATAACACAGTTACATCCACTAGCCAGAGCAAACAAAAGAAACCACAAGAATACCAAGACTGGGATGACATGTAGAGAGTGAGTACAAGGTACCACATTGGATTAGACATGTCCCCAAGAGTAAAGATATGCAATGAATTTGAATGATTTCTTTCCCTTAGATGTCTTGCTCCCCCTGAATCTGGTATGGGATATTGGGAGAAGATAGGGAACAGAAAATCAAAGCTGAAAGATACAAATGGATAGAGCTTAATGCAAATAAGCACATATGAACATGTCTCTCCCCCAAAAAGACATGTGGCATCTCTCCTCTTGAACATCAAGCATCTGGGATCCTTGAGTATTCTCTCCCCCTGGAGATCTTTTTCTCCCCCTTAATATTCTCTCCCTTGTAGGTGATAAGCTTTGATGTGATCTCGCTCTCCCCCTTTGACATCAATTTCCAAGAAGGGCTTTCTGGAATCTGTCGAATGGGTTTGGTCCTTGAGACTCAGCACAAAGCAATGGATAAAACTGTGATGCTTGTAGAGGACAAGATTCATTGAGTGGAGCTGGATCATAAGAAACATAGAACAAGTGGCAAACTGTTTTTCCTATTGTGAAATCGGTGGCACCGAGTGGCATGTTTCGGTGGTACCGAAATAATTCGGTTGGACCGAAAACTGCAAGTCGGTGTAACCGAGTTCATCACAGAGAAAAACAGTTGTCACCTCAGCTCACTAGACAAGTAAGATCTCACAAAGATTTGCAATGAATTTTCTGAAAATTTGCAATGAATTGGATGCAGAAAATGCAGAACAAAAGCAAAAAGGAAAGACAAGAAACTGAAAGATCTAGATGAAGTTTTTTTTGAAAAGGGGAAACAAATATGCAAGGGACAAGTGCAATAACACAGAAAGAACACAAGAGAACTTCATCTAGAGTTGGGCGGTGACAAAGTCACCTATGTTAGAGTATATTGACTTAGGAGTCAAGTGAGAACACTTGATCATAGGTCATACTCATCGTTTAAGCTCAAAATGGGGTTACCATTTTTCGTTTAAGCATCTTGATGTATTCACATCTTGTTGAGTTGCTTTGACTCATGACTTGGAGTAAAGCTTCTCTAAGATGGAATAACATACCTTGGGTGGTGGTGTGGGTCTTGCTCATGTAGTTGAACTTGTGTGGGTGCTCAAGGTTGATGTAGTTCATCAAGAGTTGGGAGCACCACTTGGAGTTTGAGTTCATCTACCTACATGGGTTTGTTTTGCAAGGAAGAGCACTTGTGTGTCCAAAATGACAATCAGCAAGTCTAGATACTGAAAGTAAGTTGTAGCCGAGAGATTCAACGAGCATGACATTTTGAATGGAGCTATCATGTGAGATGGCCACCTTACCAAGGCCAACCACCTTACCCTTTAAATTATGACCAAAGGTGACATATTTTCCAGGGCCGTCATTTTCAGCAAGCTCACGGAGCATCTCTTCATCTTCGGTCATATGATCAGTACATCCACTGTCAAGAACCCATTCCTTTCCTCCTGACACATATCCGCGAAGATTTGCCATAAGACCAAAATGTCTCATTGCATCATCAAGATCATAGTCACTATCATCATCTTCATCATAATATCCATGTTCGACATCATCTTGTGATTGATCAAATCCTAGAGAGGGTAATTCATTAGGTACATGATCATCAAAGTGGTTACCTTTATGAATTCTTATAGCTTCGGATATGATATCACTAATGATTCCAACATTTCCTTTAGCATGCATGAGATTGGTAAGATCAAATAGACAATCACCAAAACTAGGATCACTAGAGTTCATCTTACTCAAGGCAATAGATTTATGGAGAATTTCATCTAAAATTTTCAAGGAATAATCGGGAAATCGTTCCTCAAGAAATTTCCATATAGTATAGGAACAATTAAGAGTAGGCAAACTAGCAATCAAATTTTTGGGCGATCCTCTAATGATGAGCTCAACAGTTCTAAGATTGTGAATCATGTCAATATCTTCATCTAGGGTAGGATGCATAGGATCTATATGAGGTGCACAAGGACTAGCAATGTACTTGTTCAAATGATATTCATTGAAAATAGCAAGCATTTAATTTTTCCACTCATGAAAATACTCTCCATCAAGAATAGGCACTCTATGTCTAAGACTCCCCAAAGTAGACTCATCCATCTTCCTCCAATGGTGATTAAACCAAGGCAATGGAGACCAATGCTCTGATACCACTTGTAGGATCTTGAGAAGATGTGTCTAGAGGGGGGGTGATTAGACACTTAGTGCTAAAATTGTAGTTTTTACACTTTTTCGGTTTAAGTGGAGTTTAGGCACAATTTCAACATTCATAATACATATCAAGAAAGCATGCAAAAGAGTATATAGGCAGCGGAAAGTAAAGCACACATCTTGCAAGAATGTAAAGGGAAGGGTTTGGAGAATTCAAACGCAATTGGAGACACAGATGTTTTTGGCGTGGTTCGGATAGGTGGTGCTATCCTACATCCACGTTGATGGAGACTTCAACCGACGAAGGGTAACGGTTGCGCAAGTCCACGGAGGTCTCCACCCACGAAGGGTCCACGAAGAAGCAACCTTGTCTATCCCACCATGGCCGTCGCCCACGAAGGACTTGCCTCACTAGCGGTAGATCTTCACGAAGTAGGCGATCTCCTTGCCCTTACAAACTCCTTGGTTCAACTCCACAATCTTGTCGGAGGCTCCCAAGTGACACCTAGCCAATCTAGGAGACACCACTCTCCAAGAAGTAACAAATGGTGTGTTGATGATGAACTCCTTGCTCTTGTGCTTCAAATGATAGTCTCCCCAACACTCAACTCTCTCTCATAGGATTTGGATCTGGTGGAAAGAAGATTTTAGTGGAAAGCAACTGGCGGAAGGCTAGAGATCAAGAGTCATATGGTAGGAATGGAATATCTTGAGCTCAACACAAGGGTAGGTAGTTCTCTCTCAGAAATAGGATGCTGGAAGTGTAGGCTTAGTCTGATGGCTCTCTCCATGAATGAAGAGGAGGTGGAGGGGTATATATAGCCTCCACACAAAATCTAACCGTTACACACAATTTACCAATCTCGGTGGGACCGAATCAACAAACTCGGTCGGACCGATTTAGTAAACCTAGTGATCGTTAGGGTTTTCGGTGGGACCGATATGGTTAGGGTTAGGGCATAACGTAATCTCGGTGAGACCGATTACACAAACTCGGTGAGACCGATTTTGATAATCAGCTAACCAGAGGGTTGGTCAGGCAAACTCGGTGAGACCGATTACACAAACTCGGTGGGACCGATTTTGGTAATGAGCTAACCAGTGAGTTTGCATTGTAATCTTGGTAGTACCGATTGCACAGACTCGGTGAGACCGATTTTGGCAATGGACATACACAGTGAGATTACAACCCCATCTCGGTGAGACCGAGATCCCTATCGGTAGAGCCGATTTGCTTAGGGTTTGACAGTGGCTATGACATGTGAAACTTGGTGGCGCCGGATAGAAAGAATCGGTAGGACCGAGTTTGACTTTAGGTTTAGGTCATATGTGGAAGTGGGAAAGTAGTTGAGGGTTTTGGAGCATATCACTAAGCACATGAAGCAAGAGGCTCATTAAGCAACACCTCATCCCTCCTTGATAGTATTGGCTTTTCCTATAGACTCAATGTGATCTTGGATCACTAAAATGTAAAATGAAGAGTCTTGAGCTTGAAGCTTTAGCCAATCCTTTGTCCTTAGCATCTTGAAGGAGTTCCCACGTCCTTTAGTCCATGCCACTCCATTTTTGAACTTATCTGAAATATACTAGATAAAAGTGTTAGTCCAACAAGAGATATGTTGACATTAATTACCAAAACCACCTGGGGAGCACTTGTGCTTTCAAGCTGTGCATTGAGTACACAAAGCTTGTCCAAGATGTATCCAAGATGTTTGATTGGTAGGATGGTAGGGTAGACCACATGGATTACTAGAAGGCAGTTGAGGAGGAAGAATTTGAGAAGAAGAAGAAAGAGGTAGAAGAGAGTGCTAGGTTGGAGGTTCAGATGGAGAGGCTCAAACTTGCCAAGGAACAAAGGTGCATTTTACAGAGTCAAGCTGACATTATCAAGAATACCAGGAAGGCAATGAAGGAGGTTGAACAGGAGAGAGATTTGCTTAAGATAGAGAAGGCCAAGATTGAGCATGTGGTGAATGAGCTGCTGAATGATGGGCATGCAAGCAAGGAGAAACTTGAGAAAATCAAGGCCATCCTTGATTCATGAAGTGTGTTCTGCAGATGGTGAAGTACATCCAAGGCCTTTATAAGTATGTGGCCTAACAATCTGATGTGAAGATATGGGGTGTACATTTTGGGGAATGTGAAGCTAATCTAGTCTATGTCTATGCCAATGTTAAGAACTATAGTTTATGCTGCTAGAACCTTTAATGCTAAGTTATGAACTAAGTTGTAATGAATGTTCTGCCTGTATTTGAACCTCTTATGCTATGTTATGGAGTCAGTGATAAGCACTGCTGGACTATGCTATGTGTTTTTTATGTTTAAAAGGTAGTTATGTTTATTAGTCATTTGTACCTGGGCTTTGTGGCCCAGTTATATTTACAAACCTAGGCCTACTCCACCCACCCTCCACTGCTCATAAATAGCCTACTCCACCCACCCTCCTCCCTCTAGAACACAGCCGCCACACCCCACCTCTAGAAACCCTAGATGGATCCCGAGCTTGGGGAGGTGACAGATGAGGAAGAAGAGGCAGTGCAAGCAGTGGATGTGAGGAGGCAAAGGGCTCACAGAGAAGATCTTGGAGAAGTGCAAGAGTGGGAGCTGGAGTTCAAGAGGAGGCTCGCAGAGAAGATCTTGGAGAAGTGCAACTCAGATGAGTTCACAGTTCTTGTCCCTGGCGGCAAGCGCAAGAGCTCACGGAAGATCATCAGGTGGGCTAGGGCACATGCAGTAATCGCTCCCCACCCTTCTACCAGAGCAAAGTGGCGCCGTTTCTTCGATCATTACGATTGAGAGTTGTTAGTAGTTATTTCAATTATGAATAAGAGTATGAGCTATGTATCCCTTCCACTTTCTGTACAACTCTTTGTATGAAAGAATATTTGCATGGTGGAATCTATGAATGTTTAATTATTTGAAAGAATGTTTGATTCTTTGAAAGAATGTTTCTATCAATCTGTGCATCAGTTTCATAAGTTTCAAACACTCAGGTAGTGCAACCCAGAAGTGCAACCCAAAAGTCACAAACACTCCAGTTTCATAATGCAAACACTCAGGTTTCATAATGCAAGCAAATACATAGGTTTAAGGAACCAAATACTCAGGTTTCAGGAAGCAAATACATAGGTTTTAGGAAGCAAACACTCAAGTTTGAGCAAACAAATACATAGGTTTCAGCAAGCAAACACTTAGGTTTCAGCACTCATACAGTGCAAACAAGACAACTTTCCAGCACTCAATAGTTACCACTAGCAGTGAAATATGCCTTCCACTTTCCAGTTGGCTTCCTAACCCTCTTGGACCCAATATCCATCTCAGAGTGAGCAGCTTGCCTTGGAGCATTGAAACCTGTGTACCCCCTCCTCTACTAGCTATTGATGTTCTGGTGTTCTTTGCTGAAGAGGCAATGGATGACCTTGTGTTCTTGGCTGGAGAAGATGTGCTAGGAGCCGTTGTCTTCTTGGTTGCTTTGGTCTTCTTGCAGGTGCTGATGTGGCAGGTGTTGGAGTAGCAAAAGCAGCTGCCTTGTTCCTCTTTGCTGGTCCTGGAGTAGCTGTGGCTGTTGCAGGCCTCTTCCTAGCTATGGCTGGTGCTGATGGTGCTGATGGTGGTGGTGGTGGTGGTGGAACCACACCTGTAGTAGCTCTGGTAGATGAAGAGTAGTCTGACCTATTCTCCTGCACATTTAACAAAGCAAATTAGAATTAAACCACCTAGCCTATGAAACATAAATTTCTTTATCAATAAGCATACCTTGTGATTATTCTTTCTCATCTGCAGTTTGGGTTTCAGTGGAACACCACATGTGGTATATCTGTGACCTTGCATATTGCAATTGCTACAAGTCACTGTCCCAATTCTTGATGTATCCTTCTTGGCAGGCACCTCAAAATGTCCTTTCCTCCTAGCTGTCTTGTTTTTACCCTTCTTTTCTTTGAATACTGGAGGAGATATGTCATCCCCCATGGTGTGTGGCCAACAATCAGGGCCTGGAACAGGGTATATAATATGCTTGCAGGTTTCACAGTAGAGGGGCTTCTTGAAGAACTCATGGACAAAATCTTCCGGGTGTAGCTTGACCTTCTGCATTGCTGCTATAGCATGACTACATGGAACAACTGTCATATCCCACCTCCTGCAGTCACAAGCAAGGTTGTCAGAATCGTGATCCTGAATCGGATCGGAGCTCCAATGGTAGAATCGCAAATCGTAGAATCTTCACTATCAAGATTGTAGAAACATAGATTCTATGAACCAAAATCATAGAATCAAAGGGGTTAATTTGGATCGTAAAGTCGTAGAATCGTACAACAGAATTGCGATTGTAGTTGTGTAGGTTTACACAGTAGGTCTTTTCTGAACTACTTGTAACTTGCCAAATGCCTGGTCCAGCCATATATGCATCACAATATTTTGCCCACTTCTTTTCCTCCTCCAATATCTCAGAGTAAGTGGGTGTGATATCCCACCTACATGTCTCTGTCTTCTCCCTAATCTTCTGAAACTTGATCATGAGTTTTGTCCTCATTCCTTCAAGCATTGTCCTTATGGGCTTGTTCCTAACATCCAGAATCATCCTGTTGAAAACTTCACTAAGATTGTTTACAACAAGGTCTGTCTTGCATATAGTATCCATTCTATGCCTGGCCCAAGTATGGACTGGTATGTTGGACAACCACTTCCATGCCTCCTCACTCTCTTTATTCAATGCTCCCATGCCCAGATCATGCCCATGCTTAGTATAAGAATATGCAGCCTGGTCTAGATGTTTTTTCAATTCATCCCCTCTAAACCCAGCTGATTGGAAGTTGGCATATATGTGTCTTAAAAAAATGTTTGAGGGGAATCAGGAAATACATCCTCTATTGCATTGAGCAGACCCTGTTCATTGATTTTGTATTAATAACTAGTGAAGTAAGTAGAGAAAGCATTACATACTGCAAGGAAAAGCAGTACATAGTGAAAGGAAAAGTAGCTAAATCATGAAGAGTAGTTGTACCTTTTGCTTGTCTGACATAATTGTGTAGGGCCCAAACTTGTTGCCACTACCAATTACTATCCTTAACTGTGTAAGAAACCAAGTCCAACTATCGGTATCCTCCTTGTCAACAACACCAAATGCAATAGGGAAGATGTTGTTGTTGCCATCCCTCCCTGTTGCTGCCAGGATTTGCTGCCCGGTGCTTAGTTTGATGAAGCATCCATCAAGACCTGCATTTTAAGCCATTAGTAAGCAGTAACATGTAATGCAATCCCGATTTAAGCACTATACAGACTAGATTTACCTATGAAAGGCCTACAACCATTTAGGAACCCCTCCTTATAAGCAAACAGACAGTAAAACATGTAATGAAACCTTGGGGTAGGTGCTGGGTGGAGTTCAAATTCCTTTGTTGTCACAACACACCTATTACCAGGGTTTGTGTCCAAAACACACTGCAGATAGTCTCTTAACTTGTAGTAATAGTATTGTGTCTTGTGATCCCCTTGCACAACATCAACTGCTTTCCTCCTTGCCCTGTAGGCCAAACTTTTTGGAACATGTACTCCAAAATTCTTTTTTGTATAACTCAGTATAGTCTCAACACCTGCACCAGGATTGGATCTTACAGTATCCTCAACAGCCTTTGCAACCCACTTCATGGTAACCTTTGTGTTCGGTGTGACCAAGATTCATCTTCTTGATGCTAAAGGTTGACTCATGGGCAATCTTAGAAGCAGTAATATAAAACTCACAACCATGCTTTATATCTGAGCACCAGGCTATGATCCTACTTGGATCATTCCTATGGTACTCAAAGTTCCTAAGTATCCTAACATGGTAGTTTCTCAATGCTTCTCTGAACTCTACCACATTCAGAAAGCACAAATGAATCCTAAACTGTTCATGTGTGTCAGGCCTAGAGGAATCATACCATATTCTCTCCTACTTCTTCTTCTTCAATTTTCTTTTCCTTCCACAAGGCAACCTAGGTGCATCTTCTTCTTCATCAGAAATGCCTTCATCACCTGGAAAGCAGAACTCATCAGCTTCTGGCATGAAATCTTCAAACTTTATGTGATCTGGCTCACTGTGTGATCTGCTTGTTGGGCCTTGTTTCCTCACAGGTATCTTCTGTGCCACAGTTTTCACATGATCTGAAGATTCTTCGTCATCATCTTCTTCAGAACCATTTGGCTCCTGCCAAAACTCTGAGGGTTCAGAAGCAGCCCCAAAATAATGCTCAACCATCTCTTCCTCTTCCCTATAGTGCTGACTTGTTCCTTCACCACCTTCATCTTCTCCCCTAGCCCAAGACTTGTATGAAATTTTCTTCCCTCTGTAATCACCCCTGAAAAACTCAAAATCTGAACAGCATTTGTCCAACTCATCTTCATCTTGATCTTCTGCTTCAATGCCTTCAATTTCCATTGCCTCTTTTCCCTTGTTGAAATTACAGCTCTGATGTGTGTTAAAATATGGATCAACAGGCACAACTGGAGGCTGTGAAGAATTTGAGACAGGGAGAAGGACACCTTCTTGGGAAACACTATAAATAATGGGATCACCAAGTTGACTCATTGGAATCTGCTCTTCAAGCAAGGTGTGGTCCATGTTTGCATCTGCTGGATTTGGGTCACTAGCCTCTCTCACTGTTATGTTCAATACTTTCTTCTCTGGAAACAAATCTAGCATCTCCTCCACCTTCTCATCACTGTCCAAAACCTCAATCCCCTCCAGCCCCTTACCCTCATCCCTAACATATGACAGATAGGCATTCAACCCATAGCCCTCAAGTTCAATAAGTGCTAACAATAATAGGTAATTCATTTCTGATAAGGAAAGCTTCCTTTCCATGTGGTCTCTACCCTAAAAATGCAGCCTCAATTCCCATACCTCATCATCCAAACTATGCAAAAAAAGAAACAACACATTCAGATTTTCAAGTTAAAAAGTATGCAACAGTTTCACTTGCACAACATATCATCCAAACCTAAACCATAATTCATATATTGCTTACAATGTATACATATTAATATACCAGAGAAACTAATTCATTAACAATCTAAGAAACAAATCCTAACCCTAGTTCATAAATAAACTAAGAAAAATAATTAAAACAATTCATAAATTACTCCACGTCACCAAGTGAGGAGGCCCACTGGTGCCCGCCTTCTGGATCCGCGTGAATGGATTTGGCCACTGCCCTGGCCGCGCGAACGTCGGCGAGATCTGGACCTCCTGCATCGGTGGCCCAGACGAGCGATGGGTCGGGAAACTTACGCTGTCTAGCCACTTGTTGACCTCGGAGTGAGCACCGCCCTCGCCGCTGGCTGTCGCCCCAGGCTCGCCGTCGTGCTTCTTCTTCGCCGACGCCATCGTCGGGAGAGACAGAGAGCACGGGGGAAAGGAGGAGTGAGAGAGAGATGCTGCCGACAGAGAGAGAAAGGCAGTGAGCGAGCGGGTGCGGTCCGACCGCACCGGTCGGTCCGAGTAACGGCCGTTAACGGCCTCGCCGTCATGCGCGGCGTTGACGTGGCCTGACAGACGGGCCCGGACCGTCAAAAAACGGATCAAAACACTAGCAATGGGCGATTTGGGTTTTTTGAGACAGCCGACGAGAAAAGTGGTAGGTATCGATCACAAAAAAGTGGTGGTTTTTTGGAACCCTAGCACGAAAAGTGGTAGTTTTATGCTATTTACACCAGAGAGAGGGCACGACGGGGCTGGCCTGAGGTCGTCGGCGGCGTCCGCTAGTACGGCGAGGATGCTCGGGGTCGGCGGCGAGGGCTCAGGGTCAAGGGGCTCCTCCCCTCGATCCAGATCGGGAGCGGGAGGCGCGGGGGAGCTCGGGTGACGGCGGATGGACCTGGCGGGCCTGCCCCGGGCTCGAGCGGGCCGCGGCGGCGGGGAGACTGCTGGGGACGCGTGGCGTCGTCCCATTGGCTGCGGGCGTCTGCGCGGTGGCGGCTGGCCACTAAGAGCTCGCCACGTGGCGCTGGAGGGGTGGCCGGCGATGGATTCTTAGGTGGGAGGCTAGAGGTAGGGGAAGCTAGGCTTCCAAATCTGGCAAGGGGAGGTGTTTAAATAGGAAAGGGGGCTAGGGTTAGGGGATTAGCTCCGTTTCAGAGCCGTTCGATCGCCATCGGACGGTCTGGAGCGGAGGGGGTAGGTAGTTGGGACTAGTGGGCTGTGTAGATGAGTTAGGCTGAGAGGAGAGAAGAGAATAGCAGCCCGGCAATGGTTTTCGGAGACCGAAAACGTCCGACGTTAGACCGGCTATATTGCGGCTATATGTTAACGGTTGGGCTATCAAACGGACTCCGAATGCGACGAAACTTCATAGGCGGTCCATCTACAATATAATAAGACCGCAGACCAAGTTTCATCCCATTTTGAGAACATTTTTATGCCACATATAAAATAATATTTCGGAGGTGTCGCAGGCGCGTGCGAGTGTGGTTGGGCTCAGAACGGACAAGGGAGGAATTGGGGACCCGGACGGATGCAAGTTTTGAAAACATGAGGATGCAATGCACATGATGACATGCCAGGATGCAACACGCAAGCGAATGACATGGCAATGACGACGAATAACTGGGAGACACCTGGCGCATCGGATCCGGGGCCTTACAACTCTCCTCCACTAACAAGAGATCTCGTCCCGAGATCTTAGGACCGAGACGGAAGAGAAAATGCATGAGGTGAAACGAGAGCTGAAGGGAGATAATGAACAAGGCCGAGAGCACACGGGAAGAAGAGAGGAACAATGAATATGACGAGACCCAAAAAGCTCAAGGAACAAGATAGATTCTGAAACCACTCCGGTTAGAACAAGATAGACAAGGAATAAGAACAAGAGAATTTAGGCGGCACTCCGGCTGGACGTGTACGGAATAGAACAAGAACTTGACAAGATGTAATGATACCTGACGAGAGGAACAACACAATGCCACCGGAAGAGTTGAAAGAGTGGAATGAAAAGAATGGGGAAGAAGATTTCAACTTCTACCACGAATGAAATTAAAAGCATCCTTAGAAGAAAGGATTGAACAGAGTTGTTGAGAAAATCAACAACGAAAAGAATAAGCTTGTTGTGGACTTATGGATAACATCTCAATATTACGAGGTGATAACCGACCACAAGCGGAAAAAGATTGAATAGCTGAGAAGAACGAAGAAATGCAAAACTCCACTTCAAAAGAATACGGAGAATTAATTCCGCTTCGAGAGGCAAGAAGAAAAGATACTTGAGCTCCTCCAAAGAATCTTGATGAACACTTGAAGAATGAATTAAATCATGACGAGCCACCATAAGAACTCCGGTAAAAAAAGGATGAGGAGATAAAATTGAAGGATTAAAGGGATAAGATTAAAGCCTTGTGATGATTCCGATGAAGATTCCGACGAGATGGCCGAGGAAGCTTTGAACTCCGGTAAAGAAACGATGAAAACACTTTGAACCGAGAGATTATTTATGATGAACAATCCCCGAAGGAAGGAATTAATCAACTTGATGAAAGTGAATAAGAATTATGTTATGCGTATCCTTCACCAATTTAAATTGATGACAAGCAACGGATTTACATACTACTTATTCGCCTTGGAAAAATATAAAAAGAGGGGGGTGATATAGCGCGAACACGAGGGAGTCTTCATGAACCACCGGTAGGATTTGGAAGGAACGAATTAAATGATATGAATACAAATGAAAAGGAATCTTGAACGAACCACCGTTCGAAATGAAAACGAACGAAGAAAAGAGAATGAATCGCCGGTAAGAATTAGAGCAAGAACGAAGATATTTGAGGGAATTTGGAAACAAGAGAACAAAGAGATTGCGAATTGATTAATGAATGCTTGAACGAAGCACCGGTACAAATATAGGAACGAACGGAGCTGAAAACTTGGAACGAAGAAATCTTATGCAATGATGGCTTCCGAATGATCGAAACGGAAGACAACCCCTGAGATACTCTGGATGGGTGAAAATAATTGCACGACTGGAAACAATTTGAGAGGAAAACATCAAGCTAGCTCCACGAATCTTCGGGAGAACGGACAAGATTTAGGGAAAACTCTACTTCGGTCTTCAAATGTTGAGAATAACGACGAGAAACACCTAGAAGAATTTGATGAAACACTCCGAAAGAATAAAAAGAGGAAAGATTGAACCGAACATAAAAGAATTTGGAAGCTATCTTGGAGAAGACATGTGACTGATGAAATTCATACATACATCAAATTTCAAAAGAACTTGAGAATACCTCCGGGAAAAATAGAAGAGTCAAGTAAGATACTAGGAAAGACCTATGGGTTAGGGCCCACTAAAAAGAAACACCGTTGGAAAGGATTGTTTGAATGAGAAATGATGCACCGCAACATTTGAAAGATTTGAATGAGGTGACAACCTCGAAATAATTGAATGCAAACATGAATCTTCTGAGATGTCTTGAGCACTCCGGAAGGATAAACTGGCGAGAGGCGAACGAGTAAGGGGAAAACTTGATCCAAGGAGAAGAATATGATCAAGACCGAAAAACTATAATTGAGTCCAACAGAAAGAAAACGAGACAAACGATGATTAACTAGATGAGAATTCACCGGTTGAGGAAATTAAGGAAAGACTGAAGAGGCTCCGCACGAATGAAATGATGCTCGAATAGAGGCTCATACTTCGAGAACATAAGGGGTGGGAGGGCGGGAAAACAAGGCAACTGGAACAGGGAACCGACGAATAAGAGAAAACACCAGTTGAAATAATTGAGGAGAGAATGCAAAGGCTTCGCATGAATAGGATGCATACTTGATTACGGACTCTGGTTCCGAGAAGAAGAAGGGGTGGGCGGGTGGGGAAAACAAGGACAACTCCGAACAGGGAAACAACGTCGAAAGAGGAAAAAATTGACAACTGGTCTTGCAAAAGATGACGAGGATTGAAACCACTCGAAAGAGAAATGTGCCGGATTGAAAAGAGGATGGACAATGAATGAAAAGAAGCCCCGTGATCCTAAAGAAAAAATTGAAGGGGAAGAGAAGTAATCGAAAGACCTACGTCAAGATTTCTCACCAGAGCGACGACGGGGGCTGAGGAGTAAAAGAATTCCTACTCTCCGATATAACTAGACTCTGAAATAGTTTTTTTTTCTAGACTCATCAACGGCCAACTACACGATCAATCAAGGGGGCTCCTATGGTCGGTCGAGGCTCTGATACCAACTTGTCACACCCAAGATGCGACCCTATCCTAAAGGAACTCGAAGGTCCCACGAAGGATAGAAGAGCTTCTTGAAGACGCTTTTGCAAGGTGGATATCATTACATCGTACCATTACAAAATAGTTCGGGATACATACAAAAGGAACAACCGCCCCAAAGAATACATCAACATACATGAGATCAACATCCGACTACAGATGACACATAAAAAAAACTCAAACGACAACCACCCTGCTATCCCAGGCTGCCGACCTTGGAACCTATCCCCTGAACAATGAAGCAGAAGAAGAACTCCAAAACAAGTAAACATCGCTCTCGCGTCATGATCATCGCAATACCTGTAGCTGCAACTGTTGTTGTAATAATCTGTGAGCCACGAGAACTCAGCAATCCCATTACCATGGGTATCAAGACTAGCAAAGCTTAAAGGGTATGGAAGGGGTAAAGTGGTGAGTTTGCAGCAACGGCTAAGCAAAGTATGGTGGCTAACTTACGAAAACAAGAGCAAGAAGAGGTGCTTAACAAGAGGTCGTCAACTAGTAATGATCAAGAAGTGATCCTGAACTCCTACTTACGTCAAACATAACCCAAAAACCGTGTTCTCCTCTCGAACAATCGCGAAAAGAGACAATCACGGTTACACATGTTCGGGTTCCGGCAGACCCATGAGGTTCGAACACTGGGGGTGCGTGTGGAGATTTCGCCTTCTGCCTACCTGCACCCCACTGCCTCGCTAAGATCTAAGCTATGGAAAGAACAACACAAGAGACACAGGGTTTATACTAGTTCGGGCCACCATTGTGGTGTAATACCCTACTATAGTTTGTGGTGTGGTGGATTGCCTCTTGGGCTGATGATGATGAGCAATACAAGGAAGAACAGCCTCGCGAGGGTCTGTTCTTGGCTGGGGCGATGAACTGCTAGGAGGAGTTCAGTCACCCTTCTCTCTCTCTCTGTGTGTGATGCTACTCGATCCGATCCCAGCTTGTTTCTGGATTGGCCGATTTCCTCTACCCTGGGGGTGGCTAGTCCTATTTATAGGCAAAGGCCCTGGGCCTCTTCCCAAATATTGAGCGGGAAGGGCGCCAACAATTGGCCATTTTGAAGGGGAACATCTGTTACACTTATCCTGACTAAAGTTGGTCCTCGCCTGCCAAAGGCTCTGGTGGTGACGCTGGCTTGGGCTCCACAATGACTTCCTCCCTGCCGTTGGGCTGGTCTTGGTCTCGTTGCACCAAAACGGGTGCCTTTGCTTGATGCTCTCGCCTGCGCTTGCTCCCTTTGCACCAAAGAGGAAAGGAGGACACTGCACGGGCTGGCGCCCGCCTGGCGCCCTTGGTCGTCATGGCTTGCGTCACGGGCACCTCATGAGGTACCCCGCCTTGATCTCTCCGCCTCCTCACGAGCCAGCCTGATGAGGCCGTGCCTGGGGAAGCTTCGTGTCGTCCGCCCCGCGAGGCTTGGCCCCTCGCGAGGGTCTTGGGTCTATGTTGATGAAGATGGGCCGTGCTGGGCCCCCCTTTGAGCCACGCCGCAGGCCGCAGGCAGGCAAGTCTGGGGACCCCCGTTTCCAGAACGCTGACAGTAGCCCCCAGGCCCAAGGCGCACCCGGACTTGGCCGTGCAGGTAGGCGAAAGGGCAAGGGCGAAGCGCTGCGGGCCCTAACACCCTGCGGCCTTGGGCGCCGCGTGGCGGTTGATTGGACGTGGGCGTCTCCACTTCCCCACGGCGCCTCGGCAACTGCACGGATTGGACAAGTCCCTGCATGCAAAGCGGGTCATGATTACCTGCGATCATGGAGGCCGATGGTTGGCCCTCGCCGGCTATAAGTACAGAGCGGCGCGCGCCCTTCCAGTTCACCCCCCTTGCTTCTCCTTCTTCTTCATGGCTCCGTCGAGGAGGTTCTCGGCCGCAGAGAAGGGGAAGGCTCGCCAGGTTGAGCCTACCTCTCCCTCGCCCAAGCGCGGCCGAGGGCGCCCTCGCAAACATCCTGTGGCCACCACGGCAGCTCCCCGCGGTCGTGGAGATGATTTCCAGCATGGTGACGGGCGGACAGCTGCGGCCGGGAGGCGCGCTTCGGTCGCGCGTTCCCCTAGGCCGCGCTTCCGCGCTGCAGAGGTGCTGCCGGAGTTCGTTGTGTGGTCGGCGGAGCCGACTAGCACCCAGCTTCAACTTCCTCACTTCCTCCTCGGCGAGCTCCCGGCTAGCGCCCCGGGCGGCCTCTGGCTTCAGGCAGACGGCTGCTACAGCCGGGCCTCATGGGCTTCACTGGAGGTCTCCGCATCCGGGAGCCTGGCCTTGACCCGCGGTTGGCAGACGTTTACCCGCGCGCGTGGCCTGAGCCGTCGGTGCACCCTGCACTTCAAGTTTGACGGCGATGCCACCCTCTACGTGAGGGTGTTTGGGGAAGATGGTCGCCGCACAGGGTGCTGCCTTGAGGACGACGACCGTGGCCGGGGACCCAGCCCTGGCGATGATGGAGAGGATAGCGCTCGCGTGATTGGCGGCGCTCAGGGTTCCCCAAGCTTCACCGGTTCTTCTTCAGGTGGTGACTCTTCTAGCAGTGGCCGCGGTCAGCCTCCATGCCGTTGTACCTTCTTAGAAGGTGGTAGCGCGTCTGCCCGCCGTCGTGCCTCGGTGAAGCACGAGAGGGAGTCTGCCTGAGCCCCGGAGGCAACTCGAGTCTTCCCTGCAGGCCGGTGTGAGGCGAGCTGAGCCTGATTTGCTCTTTCTTTTCCTTTTTCCTGTGTAAAAAGACGGTAGCGTAGAGCCCCGCGGGGGCGTGTTTTGGTTATTGCTGTTAATCATCGCTTTGCTTCCGTTATCGTGCCTTCCGACTACGTGCCCGCGCGTGGATAGTTCCCGGCCCCAGCCATGGGGGGGGGCGACCGACCCAGGCCCTGTGTTCGTGTCGCGGTACCCGTGGGGCACGGACTGGAGGGGTGCTCCTGTAATGGACCCAGGTCGCGAAACCTTTGAACGACTAGGACAGAAACACTCACGAGGGCGCTCGGCTGCCCCCCTTGCGAGGCCTTGCATAAGAGAAATCAAGGCAGGAGAGTGAAAAGTCGAAGAACCACAAGTCAAAGACGGTAACAGCTTCAACAAAACTTCGAATGAGAATGAACAAGCCAACTGCGGAAAGCAAATGAAAAAGCCGCGCCCGGCACCTAATCTAGTCTTCGACGTCTTCTCACCAGTGCGGAGCTAAGTGCTGCCACTGGGCATGGGAGGGAGCCCCAGGGCCTGAGGCCGGCGCTCCTAAGACTCCGGGGCGTGCACAGCCCCAACTCATTATTACGTGAGAGTGTCACAGGCGGCGAGCTTCACAGGCATTGGTCTTCTTCACAGGCTCCGGGCCTTTCTTGGGGGAAGCAAGCTTCACGGGCATTTGCCCTCTTCACAGGCTCTGGGCCTTCTCCAAAATGTGACAGCTTCACAGGCATTCGCCTTCTTCACAGGCTCTGGGCCTTTTCCAAAAAGGATAATCTTCACAGGCATTCACCTTCTTCACAGGCTCTGGGCCTTTTCCAAAAAGGATAATCTTCACAGGCTCTAGGCCTTTTCTAAAAAGGATAATCTTCACAGGCATTTGCCTTCTTCACAGGCTCTGGGCCTTTTCCAAAAAGGATAATCTTCACCGGCGTTCGCCTTCTTCACAGGCTCTGGGCCTTTTTAGGGTAGAACCTCCGGAGGTGCTGGATGTTCCATGCGTTCTGGACCGGCACCCCCTCCTGCGTCTCTAAGCGCGCGGAGCCAGGCCTGGAAACATGAACAACCTTGAACGGGCCCTCCCACATGGGAGAGAGCTTCTGCAGTCCCTCCCTGGAGAGAACCCGCCTGAGCACCAGGTCTCCTACCTCGAGAGTTTTGGGGAGGATGTTGCGGCAGTGATATGGTCGCAGTGCTTGTTGGTACCTCGCCGCTCGCAGCGCGGCTTCTCGGTGACGTTCCTCCCCCAGCACGAGGTCCATCCCCCGCATGGCGTCCTGCTGCGCCTCGTTGAACGCCAGGACCCGTGCGAAGCGACGTCTGACCTCGTGAGGGAGGACCGCTTCGGCTCCGTAGACCAGGAAGAACGGGGTCTCTCCAGTCGGCTTGGTCGCGGTTGTGCGGATGGACCACAACACGGACGGAAGCTCATCGTACCAACCTCTGCCGCAGGCCCCCAGCTTCTTCTCGAACGTCCTGGTCTTGAGGCCCCTCAGGACCTCTGCGTTGGCTCGCTCGGCCTGGCCGTTGCTTCGGGGGTGTGCCACCGAAGCATAGCATATCTGCGTTCCAAGGTTAGCACAGTATGTTTTGAATAGGTTACTGGTGAACTGTGAACCGTTGTCTGTGATGATGTGGTTCGGCACCCCGAACCGGCTCACGATGCCCCTGATGAACTTGACCGCGGAACCCGCGGGGATGGTGCGGACGGCCTCTACTTCAGCCCACTTGGTGAACTTGTCCACGGTGACGTAGAGGTAGCGGTAGCCCCCTGGCGCCCGAGGAAACGGGCCCAGGATGTCCAGCCCCCAGACTGAGAACGGCCACGAAAGGGGTATAGTCTGCAGGCCTCCTGCCGGCTGATGGATCTGCTTGCCGTGGAACTGGCAGGCCTCACAAGCCTTCACCAGTTCGACGGCGTCATTGAGTGCGGTGGGCCAATAAAACCCACTGCGGAACGCCTTGCCGACGAGGGTTGGTGATGATGAATGATGTCCACAGTTTCCGCCGTGTATATCCTCCAGCAGTTCCTTTCCTTGCTCCCTGGAGATGCAGCGCAGGGATACATCGTTTGGTCGCTTCCGGTAGAGCTCTCCATCCTTGATGCAGTATGCCGTGCCAGCCGTGCCACACACTCCGCTTCCTCCTCCTTCTCTGGCAGGGTCCCTTGTGTTAAGTAACTCCGGAGCTCCGTGATCCAGTACCCCTCCTGAGGCTCCATCATCAGGAGCAGGCGTGCTCCTGAGGCCGAGCCATAGACCGGGGCTCCTAAGGCAGGTGGCTGGGGGAGCTCCTCCCGAGGCTGAGCCGTGTTTGACAATGACGACAGGGCTGAGGGCTTGAAGAGCCGCTCCTCGAAGACGCCAGGCTCCTGAGGTAACCGCCTGGACGCCCGTTTGGTGATGTCGTCGGCCTCCTGATTGGTGCCACGGGGCACATGCTGCAACTCCAACCCCCAGAACTGCTTCTCCATCCTGCGGACCTCCGCAAGGTAGGCTTCCATGTGCTCATCTTTCGGCTCGTCCACCTTGTTGGAGAAATTGACAAGGAGCTGCGAATCGCCCTTGATGGTCAGGCGTTTCACCCCCAGGGCAGCTGCGGCCTTCAAGCCCGCTATTAGACCTTCATACTCCGCTATGTTGTTGGAGACCTTTTCACCTTGCTGGAAACAGAGCTGTACAACATAGTAGAGCTTGTCCTGAGTGGGCGATATAAGCACCGCACCAGCCCCAGCGCCATGCCTGGAGAACGCCCCATCGAAGTACATGACTCAGCCTTCTGGCGCCTCGCTTCCCAGGGAGAGGGATCGATCCTCGTCGGCCTTGAGGCCTGGTGCCTCCGTCCATTCTACCACAAAATCCGCTAATGCTGCTCCCTTGATGACTCTGGTTGTGCTAAATTCGAGCTGAAACGCTTGCAGTTCTATGTTCCACTCAGCGACCCTTCCGGCTGAGTTAGGGCTCCTGAGCACTCTCTCCAAGGGGTATGATGAGACGACCTTGATGGGGTGACCCTGAAAGTCGTGCCACAGCTTGCGCGAGGCCACCAGTAGCGCGAGGAGGAGCTTCTGAGGCATGGGGTACCGTGCCCTCGCGTCCCGCAACACTGTGCTGACGAAGTACACTGGGTGCTCAACGAGGTTGGGTGCGTCAGTGCTGGTGGCGCCCTCCGGAGACCATGGCGCCTCCTGAGGCGATGAAGCCTCCGGAGGCTGGCCATCTGGGGGAGGGGCCTCTTCCGCCTCCGGTGCACTCCTCTGTGGTGGCTGATCCTCCTCAACCGCAGTGGCAGTTTCTGTGGGCCTTCCTTGTTCCTGTTTTGCCTTGTCCCGGGCTGCTGCTGTGGTTTTGATTCGACGCTCCTCCCTAACCGCCACCAGGGCTGCGCTGGCGGAGTAGGGAGTGGCGGCGAGGTAAAGCACCAGGGGCTCTTGAGGGCGCGGAGCCACCATGACCGGAGGGCTGGTCAGGTATCTCTTGAGATCTTGGAACGCCTTGTCGGCCTCTTCAGTCCATTCAAAGGGCCCCTTTTTCTTCATTAGCTGGAAGAAGGGCAGCGCTCACTCCCCCAACTGGGAGATGAAACGCCCTAGCGCGGTCACGCGCCCAGTGAGCTTCTGCATTTCTCTGAGGGTCTTTGGCGAGCTCCTGTCCTCGACCGCCTTGACCTTTTCCGGGTTAGCCTCGATGCCTCGGTGGGACACGAGGAAACCCAAGAGCTTGCCCGAGGGGACTCCGAACACACACTTCTCTGGGTTGAGCCGCAGGTTCACTGCGTTGAGGCTCGCGAAGGTTTACTCCAGGTCTTCTATCAGGGTCCTGGCCTCCCGAGACTTCACCACAATGTCATCGACGTAAGCCTCAACATTCTTCCCGAGCTGCGGGCCCAAGGTGATGTGCATCAGCCGCTGAAAGGTCGCCCCTACGTTACGCAGCCCAAATGGCATGCATGTGTAGCAGTACACCCCACACGGGGTTAGGAAGGCTGTCTTTTCAACATCTTCTACCGCCATCTTCATCTGATGATACCCAGAGAAGGCATCCAAGAAGCATAGCAGGTCGCATTCCGCGGTGGAATCGATGATCTGGTCGATGCGGGGGAGCGAGAACGGATCTTGCGGGCATGCCTTGTTGAGGTTGGTGAAGTCGACACACATGCGCTCCGTCCCTCCCTTCTTTGGCACAACGACAGGGTTGGCCAACCAATCCTGGTATCGGACCTCGCGAGTGACCCCAGCGGCTTCTAGTTTGCGGGTCTCTTGGACGATGAAGGCCTGCTTTTCTGTGGACTGCCGCCTTGCCTTCTGCTTCACAGGGCGCACGTTGGGGCACACGTTGAGGTGATGCTCGATTACGCTCCTAGGGATCCCCGCCAACTGGTCAGGCTCCCAAGAGAATACCTTCTTGTTCGCGCGCAGGAACTTCACCAGCGCCTCCTCCTGCTCGGGCTCGAGGTTGGCGCCTATGGTGAAAGTGGCGTTGGTGGACCCGTCCTCATCAACGGGTATCTGCTTGGTTTCTGCCTTGTCTTTGGTGAACAACTGTTTCTTCTTGGCGGGTGCAGCCCCCTTGGGCTCGGGGGTCTCCGAGTCGGCGGGCTGTGCCGACGCTGCCGTCTTGAAGGTGAGCTTGAGCACTCGCAGCGCGTCTCCGGTGTCCCCGTGCACGGTGAGGACACCGCTGCTCCCGGGCATCTTCATGAGGTTGTACGCCGGGTGCGTCGCGGCCATGAACTGGGCCAGCGCTGGATAGTCGAGGATGGCGTTGTAGGAGAGGCTGATGGGGGCGATGTCGAAGTTGATCAGCTCCATGCGGAAGTTGTCGTAGGTGCTGAAGGTTACTGGGAGCCGGATCTGTCCCAAGGAGCTGGATGACCCGCCCCCAACGCCTGAGAAGGGCCGGCTGGGTTGCAGCCGTTCCAGGGGTATGCAGAGGAGGTTGAAGGCCTCAACCGAGAGCACGCTGAGGCCCGCGCCGCCATCGATGAGAGTTCTGGTGACGGCCACCTGGCAGATGGTGGGGGTGCACAGCATGGGGAGCGCACTCGAGCAGGCCGAGTTGGAGGGGTGGTCCTCCGAGCTGAAGGTCAGGCCGGCCTTGGGCGCCGCCCGGTCCGGGAGAGCCCCCTGCCGCGTGGAAGCGGCGCTGACCCGGCGAATGAACGGCTTGACGTGGTGACTTGTAGGCGGTTGGCCATGACTCTATCATCACCTCCAGCTTTGAGGATGGCCTCCTCGTACGCCAGCAAGAAGGCCAGCGGATCAGTCACGCCGCTGTAGCGCGGCGGCGTTGTTGGCTTGAACTTGTCCGGCCACCGTACCCGTTGCAGGGTTGGGGCCAGGGCTTGAAGCCCCCTGGCCCCCGTGCTGGCGCCGGCGGCCGGAGCGGGCGACGCGCTACTCATCGCGAGGCAGGTCGTGGCGGTTGTGGAAGGGAAAACTCCGGTGCACCCCTACCTAGCACGCCAAATGTCGGATTTCGGGTTCCGGCAGACCCTCGAGGTTCGAACACAGGGGTGCGCGCGGAGATTTCGCCTTCTACCTACCTGCACCCCACTGCCTTGCTAAGATCTAAGCTATGGAAAGAACAGCACAAGAGACACAGGGTTTATACTAGTTCGGGCCACCATTGTGGTGTAATACCCTACTCTAGTTTGTGTTGTGGTGTATTGCCTCTTGGGCTGATGATGATGAGCAATACAAGGATGAACAGCCTCGCGAGGGTCTGTTCTTGGCTGGGGCGATGAACTGCTAGGGGGAGTTCAGTCACCCTTCTCTCTCTCTCTCTGTGTGTGATGCTACTCGATCCGATCCCAGCTTGTTTCTGGATTTGCCGATTTCCTCTACCGTGGGGGTGCATAGTCCTATTTATAGGCAAAGGCCCTGGGCCTCTTCCCAAATATTGAGCGGGA
Organism: Triticum aestivum; assembly: GCF_018294505.1. Classification (NCBI taxonomy): domain Eukaryota; kingdom Viridiplantae; phylum Streptophyta; class Magnoliopsida; order Poales; family Poaceae; genus Triticum; species Triticum aestivum. Next base: position 587,274,993 of record NC_057809.1, on the reverse strand, counting down.
AGGGCGCCAAGAATTGGCCATTTTGAAGGGGAACATCTGGTACACTTATCCTGACTAAAGTTGGTCCTCGCCTGCCAAAGGCTCTGGTGGTGACGCTGGCTTGGGCTCCACAATGACTTCCTCCCTGCCGTTGGGCTGGTCTTGGTCTGTTGCACCGAAACGGGTGCCTTTGCTTGATGCTCTCAAAAGTTTATACCCTGCAGGGATGTCCCAACTTAGCCCATCACAAGCTCTCATGGTCAATGAAGGATATTCCTTCTCCCGGGAAGACCCGATCACTCTCGGAATCCCGGTTACAAGACATTTCGACAATGGTAAAACAAGACCAGCAAAGCCGCCTGATGTGTCGACAATCCCGATAGGAGTCGCACGCATCTCGTTCTCAAGACACACCGGATGAGACAAGCTACGAGTAAAACCAGCCCTCAAGTTTCCCCGAGGTGGCCCCGCAGGCTGCTTGGTTCGGACCAACACTTAGAGAAGCACTGGCCCCGGGGGGAGGGTTAAAATAAAGATGACCCTCGGGTTGGCCGACCCAAGGGAAGGGTAATAGGTTGTTAGGAAAATGTAAAACCAAGGTTGGGCCTTGCTGGATGAGTTTTATTCAAAGCGAACTGTCAAGGGGTTCCCATAACACCCAACCGCGTAAGGAACGCAAAATCAAGGAACATAACACGTATGACGGCAACTAGGGCGGCAAGAGTGGAACTAAACACCAAGCATAAGGCCGAGCCTTCCAACCTTTACCAAGTATATAGATGCATTAATAATATAAGAGATATTGTGATATCCCAACAAAGTTCATGATATCCATGTTCCAACATGGAATAACCTGCAACTGCACCTGCAACTAGCAACGCTATAAGAGGGGCTGAGCAAAAGCGGTAACATAGCCAAACAACGGTTTGCTAGGAATGGTGAAAAGGTTAGAGGTTTTCATGGCAATTTGGGAGGCTTGGCAACAAGTGGTAGGTAGCGCAACATAGCGATAGCATCGAGACAACTAGCATAGCAATGATAGTAGTGAGATCCAAGGTGACAGTCATCTTGCCCGAAATCCCGCTAGGAAGAAGAACGAGTCCATGAAGAAGATGAAGCCACGAAGACGAACCAAGCGTAGTCGAACGAATCCTCACGATCGCAACGAAACGGGAACTATCGAGGAGAAGCACACAACATGGTAAACACACCACACATGAACAAGGCATGATGCTCAACCAAGTATGATGCATGACAAGGCTACATGAGGCTACGCATGGCAAGAGATGATGCATACAAGAGCAACACATCAAAGCAAGTTTAAATGAGACCGGAAACAACATATAACAATTCCGGTATGTCCCTAGATGCAAATTTCGAAATTGGTCCAGATCTGAATAAACCTTATGTTCAGGTTGTTAAACATCAAGTTAATATGTACCAAAATGATCTTCACGAAATTCTAGTCAAGTTACATATAAAGTTCATTTAATTTGGAGCTACGACCTAAAAGATATGAGCAAAACAAGTTAAACATGGCATCGATGCAAAATGCATTCAAACATCAAGAAAACACACTCAAAACATGGATGAAACAAGGTAACATGAAACTACATGCAAAACTAAGCAAGTTTCATGTAGAGCACACTCAAAACGGAGCAACGGTTCAACACATACACATGAAACAAGTTTAAAGGACAAGCTGTCCAAAACAGCAAATAGGCAACTTGCAAATATGAAAACAACATGCTACAACACCTGAATATGAAAACATATGGCATGAGTGTTATGTACAGGTAAATCATTACAAAACATGAACACTGAGCTGTCTCGAACATACTCAAAAGGGCATGGCAAGATTGCAAATAATAACAGTTTCAGCAAGTGTAAAACAACAACATTATGATAGTATGTTTGCAAGAATGGAACAGAGGCATATGGTATCTCAAATTAACAAACATGGCATGTTAACAGAGTAATCATAATATACTTCAATTCATGTAATTGGAGCAACTCCAAAAGAGGCATAGACTAATCAATATCGAGCTCATGACATGGCATCATGAAGTTAACAGAAAAACTGGAACATCATATAAGCATGTTCATGGCAATGAAAACATACGTTACCGAACATATATGCGGCCTCAAAAGGCATGTAATGATAATGCATAACATGGACAACAAAACATGTCAACTAAGCATCTCCAGATTATACATGGATTAATTGGTAGTATCAAGAAAAGATAGCGACATGATATAGCAGTTTCAGCATTGACAGAACATTAACAACAAGTAGCCCACTTCACAAGCTTGAGGCACTCACCAAAAGGCACACAAAAATACATGGATTGCACGACTTTAAAGAGTGCATGGAGATGCTCCACAAACACATAGATATAATGCTCATAGGATGCACAACCAAAATGTAACGAAAAAGACAAAAAAACAAGTTATAACAGTCTCAGCAGGTTAACATTATATAGCACTCTTGCAATGATGATTAGGGCATCAAGATGAACTCAAACAAGCATTCTACAATGGCATGAAATGAAGAGAACCTCATAATGAACATTTTTATATATCATACACCACCATAATATGAACATGCGCAAAGATACACCACTCACAAGATGCATGCATGATATGACAATCTCAGGACTTAGCAGTTTTTCCGGAAAAAAAACAGATGAGTGCTAAATAGCTAAAACACGCACATGGCAAGGGATTTGAGGGGCTCGCTCACCATGGGCTTGGCCTAGTCGGTGAAGAGGCTAGGCAGAAGCGGGCCGGCCGGGGTGGAGGCAAGGACGAGGCCGGGATCCATCAGATCCGGTGGAGGACGAGGCTCGGGGAGGCGCGGCTCCACGGCGGGGTTGGGGTCCTGCAGGAGAGAGAGGGAGTTAGCGAGAGGGAGAGGCGGGAAGGAGAGGGAGAGATAGAGAGAGGGCGCGACGGTGCTGGCCTGAGGTCGTCGGTGGCGGCACGGCGAGGATGCTTGGGGACGGCGGCGAGGGCTCAGGGTCGAGGGGCTCCTCCCCTTGATCCAGATCGGGAGCGGGAGGCGCGAGGGAACTCGGGTGACGGCGGATGGGCCTGGCGGGCCTGCCCCGGGCCCGAGCGGGCCGCGGCGGCGGGGATAATGATGGGGACGCGTGGCGCCATCCCTTTGGCTGCGGGCGTCTGGGCGGTGGCGGCTGGCCACTAAGAGCTCGCCACGTGGCGCTGGAGGGGAGGCCGACGATGGATTCTTAGGTGGGAGGCTAGAGGTAGGGGAAGCTAGGCTTCCAAATCTCGCAAGGGGAGGTGTTTAAATAGGAAAGGGGGCTAGGGTTAGGGGATTAGCTCCGTTTCGGAGCCGTTCGATCTCCATCGGACGGTCCGGAGCGGAGGGGGTAGGTAGTTGGGCCTAGTGGGCTGTGTAGATGAGTTAAGCTGAGAGGAGAGAAGAGAATAGCAGCCCGGCAATGGTTTTCGGAGATCGAAAACGTCCGACGTTAGACCGGCTATATTGCGGCTGTATGTTAACGGTTGGGCTATCAAACGGACTCCGAATGCGACGAAACTTGACAGGCGGTCCATCTACACTATAATAATACCGCACAAGAAGTTTCATCCCATTCCGAGAACATTTTTATGCCACTTATAAAATAAAATTTTGGAGGTGTCGCGGGCGCGTGCGAGTGTGCTTGGGCTCAGAACGGACAACGGAGGAACTGGGGACCCGGACGGATGCAAGTTTTGAAAACATGAGGAAGCAATGCACATGATGACATGTCAGGATGCAACACGCAAGCGAATGACATGGCAATGACGGCGAATAACTAGGAGACACCTGGCACATCGGATCCGGGACGTTGCAACTCTCCTCCACTAACAATAGATCTCATCCCGAGATCTTAGGACCGAGACGGAAGAGAAAAGGGATGAGGTGAAACGAGAGCTGAAGGGAGATAATGAACAAGGTCGAGGGAACACGAGGAAAAGAGAGGAACAATGAATATGATGAGACCCAAAAAGCTCAAGGAACAAGATAGATTCTGAAACCACTCCGGTTAGAACCAGATAGGCAAGGAATAAGAACGAGAGAATTTAGGCGGCACTCCGGCTAGACATGTACGGAATAGAACAAGAACTTGACAAGATGTAATGATACCTGACGAGAGGAACAACACAATGCCACCGGAAGAATTGAGAGAGTGGAATGAAAAGAACGGGGAAGAAGATTTCAACTTCTACCACGAATGAAATTAAAAGCATCCTTAGAAGAAAGGATTGAACGGAGTTGTTGAGGAAATCAACAACAAAAAGAATAAGCTTGTTGTGGACTTATGGATAACATCTCAAAATTACGAGGTGATAACCGACCACAAGCGGAAAAAGATTGAATAGCCGAGAAGAACGAAGAAATGCAAAACTCCACTTCAAAAGAATATGGAGAATTAATTCCACTTCGAGAGGCAAGAAGGAAAGATAATTGAGCTCCACCAAAGAATCTTGATGAACACTTGAAGAATGAATTAAATCATGATGAGCCACCATAAGAACTCCGGTAACAAAAGGATGAAGATATAAAATTGAAGGATTAAAGGGATAAGATTAAAGCCTTGCGATGATTCCGATGAAGATTCCGACGAGATGGCCGAGGAAGCTTTGAACTCCGGGAAAGAAAAGATGAAAGCACTTTGAACCGAGAGATTATTTATGATGAACAATCCCCGAAGGAAGGAATTAATCAACTTGATGAAAGATAATAAGAATTATGTTATGCGTATCCTTCACCAACTTAAATTGATGGCAAGCAACGGATTTGCATACTACTTATTCACGTTGGAAAAATATAAAAGGGGGGGGGATATACCGCGAACACGAGGGAGTCTTCATGAACCACCGGTAGGGTTTGGAAGGAACGAATTAAATCATATGAATACAAATGAAAAGGAATCTTGAACGAACCACCGTTAGAAATTAAAACGTATGAAGAAAAGAGATTGAATCACCGGTAAGAATTAGAGCAAGCACGAAGATATTTGAGGGAATTTGGAAACAAGAGAACGAAGAGATCGCAAACTGATTACTGAATGCTTGAACAAAGTGAAGGAAATATGCCCTAGAGGCAATAATAAAGTTATTATCTATTTCCTTATATCATGATAAATGTTTATTATTCATGCTAGAATTGTATTAACCGGAAACATAATACATGTGTGAATACATAGACAAGCAGAGTGTCACTAGTATGCCTCTACTTGACTAGCTCGTTGATCAAAGATGGTTAAGTTTCCTAGCCATTGACATGGGTTGTCATTTGATTAATGGGATCACATCATTAGGAGAATGATGTGATTGACATGACCCATTCTGTTAGCTTAGCACACGATCGTTTAGTATGTTGCTATTGCTTTCTTCATGACTTATACATGTTCCTATGACTATGAGATTATGCAACTCCCGTTTACCGGAGGAACACTTTGTGTGCTACCAAACATCACAAACGTAACTGGGTGATTATAAAGGTGCTCTACAGGTGTCTCCGAAGGTATTTGTTGGGTTGGCGTATTTCGAGATTAGGATTTGTCACTCCGATTGTCGGAGAGGTATCTCTGGGCCCTCTCGGTAATACTCATCACTTAAGCCTTGCAAGCATTGCAACTAATGAGTTATTTGCGGGATGATGTATTATGGAACGAGTAAAGAGACTTGCCAATAACGAGATTGAACTAGGTATTGAGATACAGATGATCAAATCTCGGGCAAGTAACATACCGATGACAAAGGGAACAACGTATGTTGTTATGCGGTCTGACCGATAAAGATCTTCGTAGAATATGTAGGAGCCAATATGATCATCCAGGTTCCGCTATTGGTTATTGACCGGAGACGTGTCTCCGTCATGTCTACATAGTTCTCGAACCCATAGGGTCTGCACGCTTAACATTATGATGACAGTTTTATTATGAGTTTATGTGTTTTGATGTACCAAAGGTTGTTCGGAGTCCCGGATGTGATCACGGACATGACGAGGAGTCTCGAAATGGTCGAGACATGAAGATTGATATATTGGACGACTATATTCGGACACCGGAAGTGTTCCGGAGAAGTTTCGGATAAAACCGGAGTGCCGGAGGGTTATCGGAACCCCCGGGGGAACTAATGGGCCTCGATGGGCCTTAGTGGAGAGAGAGAGGGGTGGCCAGGGAGGGCTGCATGCCTCCTCTCTCTCTGGTCCGAATTGGACTAGGAGAGGGGGGGGGGGGCGCCCCCTTTCCTTCTCCCTCTCCCTCTCCTTCCTTCCCCCTCTCTCCCTTTAGGTGGAAACCTACTAGGACTTGGAGTCCTAGTAGGATACCCCTCTTAGGGGGCGCGCCATTGGGGGCCGGCCGGCCTCCCCCTTGCTCCTTTATATACAGGGGCAGGGGGCACCCCAGAGACACAACAATTGATCTGTTTGATCTTTTAGCCATGTGCGGTGCCCCCTCCACCATAGTCCACCTTGATAATACTGTAGCGGTGCTTAGGCGAAGCCCTGCGTCGGTAGAACATCAACATTGTCACCACGCCGTCGTGCTGACAAAACTCTCCCTCAACACTCGGCTGGATCGAAGTTCGAGGGACGTCATCGGGCTGAACGTGTGCTGAACTCGGAGGTGTCGTGCATTCGGTACTTGATCAGTCGGATCGTGAAGACATACGACTACATCAACCGCGTTGTGTTAACCCTTCCGCTTTCGTTCTACGAGGGTACATGGACAACACTCTCCCCTCTCGTTTCTATGCATCACCATGATCTTGCGTGTGCGTAGGAAATTTTTTGAAATTATTACGTTCCCCAACAGTGGCATCCGAGCCAGGTTTTATGCGTTGATGTTATATGCACGAGTAGAACACAAGTGAGTTGTGGCGATATAAGTCATACTTCTTACCAACATGTCATACTTTGGTTCGGCGGTATTGTTGGATGAAGCGGCCCGGACCGACATTACGCGTACTCTTACGTGAGACTGGTTCTACCGACGTGCTTTGCACACAGGTGGTTGGCGGGTGTCAGTTTCTCCATTTTTAGTTGAACCGAGTGTGGCTACGCCCGGTCCTTGTGAAGGTTAAGACAACACCAACTTGACAAACTATCGTTGTGGTTTTGATGCGTAGGTAAGATCGGTTCTTGCTAAGCCCATATCAGCCACGTAAAACTTGCAACAACAAAGTAGAGGACGTCTAAGTTGTTTTTGCAGGGCATGTTGTGATGTGATATGGTCAAGACATGATGCTATATTTTATTGTATGAGATGATCGTGTTTTGTAACCAAGTTATCGGCAACTGGCATGAGCCATATGGTTGTCGCTTTATTGTATGCAATGCAATCGCCCTATAATGCTTTACTTTATCACTAAGCGGTAGCGATAGTCGTAGAAGCATAAGATTGGCGAGACGACAACGATGCTATGATGGAGATCAAGGTGTCGCGCCGGTGACGATGGTGATCATGGAGGTGCTTCGGAGATGGAGATCACAAGCACAAGATGACGATGGCCATATCATATCACTTATATTGATTGCATGTGATGTTTATCGTTTATGCATCTAATCTTGCTTTGATTGACGGTAGCATTATAAGATGATCTCTCACTAAATTTCAAGATAAAAGTGTTCTCCCTGAGTATGCACCGTTGCCAAAGTTCATCGTGCCCAGACACCACGTGATGATCGGGTGTGATAAGCTCTACGTCCATCTACAATGGGTGCAAGCCAGTTTTGCACACGCAGAATACTCAGGTTAAGCTTAACGAGCCTAGCATATGCAGATATGGCCTCGGAACACTGAGAGTGAAAGGTCGAGCGTGAATCATATAGTAGATATGTTCAACATAGTGATGTTCACCATTGAAAGCTACTCCATTTCACGTGATGATCGGTTATGGTTTAGTTGATTTGGATCACGTGATCACTTAGAGGATTAGAGGGATGTCTTTCTAAGTGGGAGTTCTTAAGTAATATGATTAATTGAACTTAAATTTATCATGAACTTAGTACCTGATAGTATCTTGCTTGTCAATGTTTGATTGTACATAGATGGCCCGTATTGTTTTTCCGTTGAATTTTAATGCGTTCCTTGAGAAAGCAAAGTTGAAAGATGATGGTAGCAATTACACGGACTGGGTCTGTAACTTGAGGATTATCTTCATTGCTGCACAGAAGAATTACGTCCTGGAAGCACCGCAGGGTGCCAGGCCTGCTGCTGATGCAACTGACGATGTTAAGAACGTCTGGCAGAGCAAAGCTGATGACTACTCGATAGTTCAATGTGCCATGCTTTACGGCTTAGAACTGGGACTTCAACGATGTTTTGAACATCATGGAGCATATGAGATGTTCCAGGAGTTGAAGTTAATATTTCAAGCAAATGCCCGGATTGAGAGATATGAAGTCTCCAATAAGTTCTATAGCTGCAAGATGGAGGAGAATAGTTCTGTCAGTGAGCATATACTCAAGATGTCTGGGTATAATAATCACGTATGTAAGTGCATCTAGTGCCACCCCTAGTTGGTTTTGGAGTATTGACGACAAATTTGGTTGAGGGACTAATGTGTTTGTGAGAATTGCAGGATAACACAGGTAGTGTCCCTCATTGATTTGGTTTACCTACCAGAGATGACCCCTAAAAATGTATGAAGACATTGACGACAATGGTGGTACATGAAGATATTCATATTGAAGACTATGACATGAGAAGACATTCGGTGAAGACTGTGGAGCGCGAAGACTTAGTTGTTTCGTTGTTTCCTTTTCTTCTTTGTTGACTCGTAGGAACCACCGTACTGTTAAGTGGGGTCCAAGTGAATACAGTGAGAGTGACTGAAGTGATGCTCAACCCAAATCCTATGTCTTCGAGCGAAGACAATGAGAGCAAAACTTATCCAGAGCTGGATAAGTCAGCTTTGCTTGTAGCCCAAGTAAAGTTGCCCTGTGTGTTTGAAATCTGACCGTTGGAACATGTGTCAGTTCCTTAGTGACCCAGGGTCATTTCGTACATATCAGGTCGGGTTGCCCAGTGGCGATAAATAGCCCACCCCCTACACCATAAATTGGTGGATGCTCAGAGTTAGTGCACGGCTTTTGTCGTTTGAGAGCAACCCACCTCGAAGCCTTTGAGAGAGAGAAATCCTTGCGAGGAAAAAGCCCAAACACCCAGAGCCAAAGAGTGTTAGTCATCACTGAAGTCTTTCTGTCTCTATGACTTGAAGACTTATTACACTTGAGGACTGTGAATCCTCCACCGGTTAGGCATCGCGTTCTGAGCATCCAAGAGTCATTGTGGATCGCCGGTGAACGAAATCTGTGAAGGTTTGGAAGTCTACCTTGAAGACTTACCAGAGTGATTGGGCGATGACTGTGTGTCCTTAGCTCAAGGCGAATAAGGTGAAGACGCGGTCTTTTGAGTTGAATCTCAGCTGCCTAACCAGATGTACAGTTGTCACAGCAACTGGAACTGGTCAAATAAATCATGTGTCTTCAACGAGTTACTGGTTCTATCCTCTCTTCCCTTTACTTACAGTTTGTCTTCGTGAAGTCATTACCTGCTTGTCATACCTGTTTGACTTCATTGCTTGACTACTATTGCTATTTGGCTTCATACCATCTTCCATCCTGATCCCTACTACCTAGTTGCCATTAGTCATCGTACTTTCACATCATTGCATACTTGACTATGGCTTGCTTTCTGTAGTTTATCTTCCGCTGCATATCAATAGGTTCATTTCTACTATTTGTCTTCGAAACTTCCATGTTTTGAAGACTTTCATAAAAATCGCCGATTCACCCCCCTCTAGTCGATAACTAGCACTTTCAATTGGTATCAGAGCAAGGTACTCCCTTGTTCTGTGTGATTCGGTTTAACCACCTCGAGTTTTAGCTATGTCGACTGCAGGGATAATCAAAGTCTCCGCTGCTTGCCCCGTGTTCGATGGAACTGAATATCCCTACTGGAAGAATAAGATGCGCATGCATCTTGAAGCCATTGATGTCGACCTCTGGTATGTCGTCAAGAACGGCATTCCCAAGACTGGTGAAGGTGTCACCCCTGCTGATGTCAAGAAGTTCATTTAACTGGACTCTACTGCCAAGAACATCATCTGTGGTCATCTGATCAAAGGACAGTATGGCCGTGTGAGTGCTCTGGAGACGTCAAAACTAGTCTGGGACTGGCTATCCAAGGTCAACGAAGGCGTCTCAACCCAGAGAGATCAAAGGATCAGTGTTCTTCGCAACCTCTTCAACCGCTTCAAGAGAAACGACAATGAGAATGTCCAGCTCACGTTTGATCGCCTCACTGACATCACAAATGAGCTTCGTGCTCTCGGCGCCACTGAGATTACCAAGCATGAAATCGTCAAGACGCTACTGAGATCACTTGACAGCTCCTTTGACACCCTTGCCCTCATGATTCAAGAACGTCCTGACTTCAAGACACTCGATCCGTCTGATATACTTGAGAGGCTCAACACACATGAGTTCTAGCTATCTGAGAAAAGAGATATCTATGGTCCCAACTATGGCCGAACTCGCGCTTTGAAGGCAAAAGTTGCTTCCTCATCTGAATAAGAATCTGACTGCAGTTCTGATGATCCTGAAGACATTTGAAAGGAACTTGCTATGCTTGTGAAGAAGTTCCAGAAATTCACCAAGAAGAAGGGCTTCAGAAAGTCGTCACGATCCAGCTCAAGAAATGATGAAGCTTCCACTCATGACTACAAGAAGAGAACATGTCACAAGTGCAAGAAACCTAGACACTATATCTCTGAGTGTACATTGTGGGACAACGAGAAGAAGAAGAAGAAGAAATCTTCAAAGTCTTCTTCCAAGTCCTCATCAAAGTCTTCATCTCATAAGAAGAGCTCATCTGGCAAGGCTCGTGCTTTTGTTGGGAAGGAAATGGATTCAGAGGAGGAGTCTGCTTATGAGGAGGCGGAGGTGGAATCTAAGGAGGAGTCCGACCCTGGTGTTGCAAGTCTGGCTCTTGCCACTGCCTATGTCGCCAAGTCCATCTTCAACACTGAAGACAATGACTTCCACACCAACGCTGAAGCTGATGACAAGGACGACCCTACTCCCACCTACTGCTTCATGGCATGTGGTGCCAAGGTAAAATCACGCGATGCTTACTTTCAAACATCTAGTGAAGATGACTCTGACTGTGAATCCAAGCCCAGCTACAAAACACTTGCTAAAATTGCAACTGAACAACAAAAGGCTATGGAACATACTCAAAAACTGTTAGACAAAAGCGATGACCTGTTGGACGCGGAAATGACTCGTTCACAGTCCTTAGTTGAAGACATAAAAAATCTTCATGCTAAGTACCAAGAACTTGAAAGTCGTCATGATACGCTCACAACCACTCATGAAAAGCTCTCCTATGATTATCTTCAAAGGAAGCAAGAGCTTGAGAAGTTGAGAGTGGCTCATGAAGATCTTCAAAAAGAAAATGAGTCACTTCGCACTCAACAGATCAGTCCCGCTCAGGATGGATTTGAACCACCATGTCTTAAATGCCTTGAGCGTGATAACGCTACCTCTGTTGCTGAATGTTCTACTGCTGCTACTGCTGCATTGCCTTCAACTACTGATGTGGTAACTAACCCCTCTGCGGAGGATACCACTACTATTGCTGATGAAAATGCTAGGTTGAAGACATTGCTTGAAACAGGGATGTATAAAAGTCTGAAAGGGCATCAGACACTTTGCGATGTCCTCAAAAAGCAGATTCTGAACCGAAACCCTAGGAAAGAGGGTGTTGGGTTCGAGAGGAAAATGAATGTTGATGGTTCCTACTGGAAGCCTGAGCAGTATCCCAAAACCACATGGGTTGCTGCAAAGGGACCTTCAGTGGATCCATCCACCTTATCTGGCTTTACCTGTGCTAACCCTGTTATCATTGATGAATCCTTTGATGCGAACTATAAACTGTTCAAGAATCAGAATGGTGAAGTGTTTGCCAGATAAATTGATACTAACTGCAGGAATGGGCCACCTATGAAGAAGATCTGGGTCCCCAAAAGCTGTCTTGAAAAGCTTTCAGTGAATGTCATCATGACACCACCTGGGAAGAAGACAAACCCCAGACCTAAGGCTTCATATGGTCCAAAGGCTTCATATAGACAGAGGACTCACCTAGGTCACCCTAACGCCAATGTTTTGCAGGGAAACCGTACTCAAACCTATGAATATGAGCGTGTATCTTCAAACCGCTATGTTCATAAAACTAAGAACTTTTCTTCTTATTCATATGAGTATAATTCATCTCCTGCAAGGCTATTTGCTAGGGCTCCAAAGCCGAAGTTCTCAGATGCTGCACTTAGACTCATTGCTTCTAAGCCACCCCTGAAGATGTGGGTGGTTAAGAAGAATTAACTTTCTTTTGCAGGGAAAGGTCTCCAGCCGAATAACAAAGGCGTCTGATGCTATTGCTGGGGACCTAAAACATCTTGTAGGGTGCAAGATCAAATGCCCAAATGGTCTCACTATGTATTTTGTTCCTGAATTGCTTGCCATTCATCCTATCAGTCCTAATCTTGATCTGAGCTTCAATAATCCTCTTGCCCATCAAATGTTTATGCTTCACAATACTCTTGGTGAAGCCTATCCCCCTAACTGTAATGCAGAGTATGACACCTCGTGCTTCAGAATGGATTATGGACAGCGGATGCACTAATCATATGACTGGTGATCGAAGTCTTCTCATGGACTCAACTTTACGTCCATATGATAAGAGTCACATCACATTTGAAGCTATTCACATATTGCTAGCCTATTCTAACCACAACAATATCCTGCTATATCAAATGGATGTGAAGAGTGCATTTCTCAACGGCAAGATTGAAGAAGAAGTATACGTTACACAACCTCCTAGCTTTGAAGATCCAAAACATCCTGATATGGTGTACAAACTAAACAAAGCACTATATGGCCTCAAGCAAGCTCCTCGCGCTTGGTATGATACGATCAAAGACTTCCTGAAGAGCAAAGGCTTCAAACCTGGATCCCTCGATCCCACACTCTTCACGAAGACATATGATGGTGAACTATTTGTGTGCCAAATATATGTGGATGACATTATCTTTGGCTGCACCAACCAGAAGTATAGTGATGAGTTTGGATACATGATGCAAGAGCAATATCAGATGTCCATGATGGGTGAGCTGAAATTCTTCCTTGGTCTTCAAATTCGTCAGCAAAGGAATGGCATCTTCATATCTCAAGAGAAATACCTCAAAGACTGCCTGAAGAAGTTTGGAATGCAAGATTGCAAAGGTTACACGACGCCAATGCCAGCCAAACATCATCTGGGTCCCGACAAAAATGGTAAAGAGTTCGATCAACAGGTATACCACTCCATGATTCGTTCTTTACTTTACCTATGTGCATCTAGGCCAGATATTATGCTTAGTGTTTGCATGTGTGCTCGATTCCTAGCGGCACCAAAGGAATCGCATCACCTAGCTGTGAAGCAAATTCTTCGCTATTTGGCTCACACCCCAACACTAGGATTATGGTATCCAAAGGGCTTAGAGTTTAATCTGGTTTGGATTTTCTGATGCTGATTATGCTGGTGACAAGGTGGATCGCAAGTCTACATCAGGCACATGTCACTTTTTGGGACAATCACTTGTCTGTTGGTCTTCAAAGAAGCAGAACTGTGTGTCACTCTCAACTGCTGAATCTGAATACATTGCTGCTGGATCTTGCTGTGCTCAACTTCTATGGATGAAGCAAACTCTCAAGGACTATGGCATCAATCTGAAACAAGTACCTCTCTTCTGCGACAACGAAAGTGCCATCAAGATTACCAACAATCCTGTCCAGCACTCGAAGACAAAGCACATTGAAATTCGTCATCACTTTCTCAGAGATCATGTCATGAAGAAAGACATTGATATCATTCATGTCAACACCGAAGAGCAACTGGCAGATATCTTCATAAAGCCCTTGGACGAGAAAAGGTTTTGCAAGTTACGGTGTGAGCTAAATATCTTGGAATCCTCAAATGTCCTGTGATCAGGCACACATCCTAACACTTATGCATTTTGATGACTTAGATGTGCAACACATGAAGTAAAGTATATTTTCAATCAATGAAGACTTAGATTCTGAGTGTGAATACATTAACGTGGAATTTGACTTCGGAGCGCCACGATAATTGTGCGCCGTGTCTGGGTCTAATACTTCCTATACGGTGGGTAACGCCACCACCAAACTTTTCTGTTTGAAGTGTTTCACTCATGGCGTTGCATTTGATATGTCTTCACATTTGGTTTGTCTTCAGTCTCAATTTATCTTCATAATTATCTTCACTATATTGATTTGGTTGCTGGTTGATATATATACTAGTGTTCTGTCCTCTACAACATTCACTTATAGCTATGTTTTCTTGTTGAATCTTTTGAACTAAGTGAATGTGATCGAACCCTAATATCTCTGTGCTTTCTATCTCAAACTCTATCTGTCCAAGTCGTATGCATTCTATTGAAACTATCGAATGTCTTCTCTGCGTCCTTCTCACCAGAAGATACAGAGACAAACTTTAAGTCTGTTTTAAATGATTCATCCTTATTTCCTGAAATCCGGAGAAGCCGGAACGTCTATCCGACAAACCTGGCAGGCATGGGAACGTGGGACAACTCTAAGTATGTTGCATGCTTGCCACGTGCCCCTCAAATGTGAACCGCCAGGGGCACCTGCGTAATTGCGCTGTGCCGCCCACTTCCTTATAAATACCTGTCCCCTATGATAAAAGAAACTTCTTCCACCTCTCCACCTCGTCAAAACCCTAGCGCCACCGCTAGCTCTCGACGATGCCGGCGATAAAGCGTTTAGCTGTCGCGACTTCTCCGACACCGTCCTCACGCCGGCCGCGGACATCGTCCTCTCCGCCGCAGCCGTAGGTGTCCTTCGTCGCCAAGTTAGGGCACGGTGGATTGAATTGCTCGGTCTCCTACTCTTCCCATCTAGCAGTTCTTCGTGTGGTAAATAAAACTCTCTTTTTACCATCTTTTTGATCTTCAAAGATTCATCCTGTCTACCAAAATAGGTTTCTGCCTATACAAGTTAGATATATTCTGTCTGTATCTCATACTGCCTAGTATATTCACTTAAGCTTCATAACAAGTTAGATTCCTCACTTGTACTTATTCGCGGATTTGTACAAATCTGGAACCAACTCTCAACATATAAGTGAATGTCTTCGCATCATGAGGTCAATGTCTTCAAACTGATTTATCTTCAAAATCTTC
This sequence comes from Triticum aestivum, assembly GCF_018294505.1. Lineage (NCBI taxonomy): Eukaryota > Viridiplantae > Streptophyta > Magnoliopsida > Poales > Poaceae > Triticum > Triticum aestivum. The sequence continues at coordinate 587,259,729 of NC_057809.1, read as the reverse complement.
TGAGAATGCATATGACCTCTTCCCCTTCCCTCGCATCTCTAATGCTGTCACAGGTACATGTCCGTGGGAGAATCCCTTGGTTCTCATAGTCTGCATTCGTTTGCAGAATTCTTACAGCATCATATTAACTCTCCCGAAGCCAGTTCCTGTCTGTCCAACAAGCGAAAACCTCTGAAGCCTTTGAACGTGTTGAAGCCATTCAATTTGAAATTCATGGCTGCAGAAAGATCAGTAAGGAAGGGTGGCAGACAGCATCGTGGAGGAACATCAAGAGATTTGCCTGATGACCTCTCTGAGCTTTACAAGACAGATCCTGAAGAGGATTACAATCAGCGCAAGACCCAAATCGAATGGATTCGAAGATATTGGGCTGAACAATGGTTGAAGTACAACTTCGTCACCCAAGAATACGCTGAGAAGAATGCTATCAAAAGTCCTTGGTGTGATATTCTCTTTCGAGGCCTTCCACCCAAGAACAGAACTGAAGCTATTGCACAGGGTTTCTATCCTTGTATGGTCCGTGGACCTCAGCCTGAAAATGCCGACCCATCATCATTGCTCTGGTGTCGTGACGATAATCTCTTCAAACACAACTTCCAGCATGCAAAGACATCGGCCAAGGAAAACAAGAAGTCATTGGGATTAGATTTCAATCCTGGTCCCCCTGCTCCCCGTGCTGATGGCTCACGTGATGCAGAACCCAATGTCATCGGTCCCTTCTACAACCTTGATGGCCTCATCGCTCACATCACAGTTCAAGGTGCCAAAGTGGATCATTCTGATGACGATGCTGACTCTGATGAAGCCCCTGCTCCTACTCCAAAGCCACAGAAGCCCAAGAAGGCTAAAGCTTCAAGATCAACTGCTCCACCAAAAGCTTCACGTGCGAAGCCACTGGCCACTGCACCTCCTGAAGACAGTGTGCAGTCTGAAGATCTGTCACGCATCTCCAAGAAGACGGAGAAAAAGAAGAAAATTGTCAAGAATACTGATCAGGCACTGACTCCTGCTGCCATTCTGCGTGAAGAGCCCATTGATCTGTCCAGTGATGAAGATATTGCAGATGATGCCCTTGAGCAACTGATCAAGAGCAAGGAAGAGGCAGAGATCTTCAATGATTTGCCTCTCTTTGATGTGGCAATCATACACAACTTCATTGATGAGTGGTTTGATTCACCAAATCTCAGCTTTGACGATCTACAACTTCCCATTGGCCTCAGCGTTTCCTTCAATGGCGCCATTGCTTCTGAGCTAGCTCTCGCTCAGCGTATCATTGAGTTGAAGCACAAGATCGACCATGAGAAATCTCAATTCAAGAAGCATGTGGCCAAATTCAGCGTGCAAGATGTCAAGAACTTCAAGATTATGCTACAGGAGCTCAAGGAGTCTTTCCTCAAGAAGCGTGAAGAAGCCAAAGGTTCTCGCGAACGCATGGAGAGCCTGGCTGACAAATGTGTGCAAGCCTACAATGAGGCTGAGAAGCGCAAGGCTCTTGGTCGTCCTGGCATTGACCCACGCATGGCTGCAAAGAAGAAGAAGCCATCGACTGACCAAACTGCTCCTTCAAGGCATGAAGAGCCGCGCATCGTCTTCCCAACTAGCATGACCGGCTTGAAGCCAAAGGTCAGATCAACCGCTTCTGAGCTGAAGAAGATGAGGACAGCCGAGGCTGAAGCTAGGAAAAGGAAAAATCCTGAAGCCTCTGATGCTGCTCCCACGAAGAAGAAGCGCAGAACCAAGAAGGATAGGGCTGCTCCCTCAGAGCCCTTGGTTGTTGAACCTATTTCAATGGTCCCTCCTACATCTGAACATCAAGAACAAAGGATAATAGTTCATGAGCCTGCTTCCACAGAGGCTCATGAAGCTGAAGACATTCCAGCAGTTGATCCCACTGCTGCTGAAGACATTGGTCACCATGACAATGTTGAAGATGATGAAGTCCTTCCTCAGATCAAACACAACCTGGTATCATCGCCTGTTCTCACGAACAGCGAACTCATCAGCATTGGTCGTCCTCTAACGCCAATTGCTCAGGATGCTTCGTGGGCTGATCACCCACAACAACAAGACACTCCAAGTACTCCCCAACACCAACAAGTCACACCCCCTGTACGAAATCAAGATGATGACTTTGAGGCCTAGCCAACTCCATCTCCAAAGGCGTCGCCAGTGTTACGCAGGCTTCGCAAAGGACCAAGGCCTCAAGTCACCAGCTCGAGCGTTCCAGAAGGAGATGTGCCCCAACAATCTGTTGCATGTCAAGTGTTTCCAGAAGCCACTCCCACTGTGAATGTCTCAGAGTCTGAAGCCAAAGGTGCTGAAGACATTCTGGCTGCATCAGCCGATGAAAGACAAGAAGAAGAACGTGTCCCAACTCCCCCCATTACCGAAGAAGCTGTTCCAGAAGTGAACGTGCTAGTGCCAGACCCTCCTGCTCGTCTAGTGGAGGTTGAAAATCTTAAGGCTGCCACCAAAAACACCAATGAAGCCAATGACGTTGTCATGGCTGACGCAAATGTGGAGCCTGCACCAACCAATGTGCCAGAAGCCAATGCTGCATCTGCACCTGAAGCCAATATTGACGCCACTGCTCATGTTCCGCCACCAAGGCCTCACACGATCGAGCAAGCATTCAACTATGGCCAACTAATCTCTGTCAAATGGCCTGTTCTGACTCCTCCGCCTGCCGCTGCTGGTCCTCAGTTTGATTACCACGTTGAGCACAGGCCACGAGTTCAGAAGCCAAAGCCAAGGTTGCCTAGGTTTCCAGGTACTGCATCAGCACCAGGATCTTTCAATACCAATGGCTTCAAGGCACACAATACCTTCTTTGACAGCGCCAAGAATCCCTACTCAAGAGCAAGAATATCTTCTGATCGGTTCTGGAGCTATTAGCAGCGAAGCTACTACTCCTGCATTCTGTACAATCAAGGTCGCATCTTTCCACATATGCGTCTTGATGCTGAAGCCATCACTGGTCTGCCCTATCTGGAAGAGGCTCTAGACTGCTTCCGGCCTGCTGCAGTTTGTCACCAATAAGGAGCATTAGAACGACGAGTTACTGCTCCAATTCTATGCCACTCTCCATATTCGTGGCTTCTATAAAGATACAAAGACATGGGTTCTTGAGTGGATGATAGGAAATGTTCATCATGAAGCCAAAGCCATTGATGTCATTGAGCTTACAGGCCTGCCCTCAGTAGATGATCTTTGTGAACCTGGCTGTCAGCTTCACCATGATTCTATGGAGAGCATCTTCCACAAGCCTGAACCCAATATGAGTCAGATGCTTAGCATGATGAAGCCATTGCCTCCAGATGCTGAATACCCAACGGCGTTCTTTGTTGAAGACCTTGAGTATCTGCCCCGCACCATCTATCACATTGTCAGGCGAACTCTTTGGCTATCAAAGGACACTCTCCAAATGCCAAGCTGGAAGGCGCAATGAAGACTTTGGTTTTCCATATTCTTCATGGCAAACGCTTCAATGCACAAGATTTCTTTATCCGTCAACTTGCTGCATCAGGGTCTGACATATTTGGCCTAAAGTTCTATGCTCCCTGGATCATGCGACTGATCAAGCTTCACTCTGCTTTCAACTATCAACCCTCTGCACGCAATCATATCATATTCATGCCAGATGTTGATTTGTCTGTTGAAGCCATATACCCAGAGACTGCTAAGGAGCCTCTTAGTCTTCAGAATGCTGACCATCAAAGCTTCACCCAAAACGATGAAGGAGTTCAAGCTGTTGCCCGAGTCTACCCTCTGGCTGGGATTACTCGTCTGCCTCATCGTGCGCAAACTGAAGCCACTGAAAGCACAATTGCCTAAAGGCCCAAGAAGCGCTCCCGCATTCTCAATGATCGCGAGCTTCTTGTTGCTCTTCATCAGAAACAAGACAAGTATCATGACTGGTTGAAGCGTCAAATGCAAAGCCTCTTGGTGGACGTTAATCGCATTCGCAATCTTGCCACCAAGAATGCCTTTGTCACGCATGAAACATGTCGGCGATCATGGAAGAGTTTGACACTACTCAGTGCTGAAGCAAATCTTCAAGATGATGGCTTCACTGAGAGATTCAAGTTTGACTCCACTCCTCCACGGAATGTTGTCCTACGTCGCACTCCATCTCTTGAAGACTCTGAATATTCCTCGTCTGCTGCAACTATAAATGCCAAAGTGATCGATGAAGAAGACGATGCTACATCACCGACCCCTTCTGCAAGAATCGACACTCCACCAAGCTCGTCTACACCGCCAAACGACACCACCAACCCTGCTGCTTCACCTACTCCTCATGGCGACAAGTAGATGCTCTATGTCTTCAAACCTTTTTGGTCGTTACTGACAAAAGGGGGAGAAGCATATGAGTTTGATAGTCTTCAAGCGGGTTCATATGGGCGGTTGCTTTATATTTTTCCTAGTGTTTACAACTCGCGTTTTGATACATTTGGTTCTTTGAGTTGTAACACTTAAACTTGATGGTCGTCTGCTACTTATTTGCTATTCTGTGATGCAATGATAAATTCCGCATGTGCGATGATAACTTCCGCACTTAGGTCATTCTACAGACGTCCATTTTTCATTATGCATGTCATTATCTTCCTTATATCCTATCATGCATGATGAATTGTCGTCATAAGTTGAAGAGGATCTCCACAAGTACAACCTGCCATGTGCATTTGCATTCCAAAAGCAAATTACTTATATGCACATCTTCAAGGGGAGCCTTTGAAACTTATGAACACAATCCTCTATCCTTTACAATTTCACATACTTTATCCCCGTTGAAAACTTCAACCAGTTTGTCATCAATCACCAAAAAGGGGGAGATTGTAAGTGCATCTAGTGCCACCCCTAGTTGGTTTTGGAGTATTGACGACAAATTTGGTTGAGGGACTAATGTGTTTGTGAGAATTGCATGATAACACACGTAGTGTCCCTCATTGATTCGGTTTACCTACCGGAGATGACCCCTAAAAATGTATGAAGACATTGACGACAATGGTGGTACATGAAGATATTCATATTGAAGACTATGACAGGAGAAGACATTCAGTGAAGACTGTGGAGCGCGAAGACTTAGTTGTTTCGTTGTTTCCTTTTCTTCTTTGTTGAGTCATAGGAACCACCTTACTGTTAAGTGGGGTCAAAGTGAATACAGTTAGAGTGACTGAAGTGATACTCAACCCAAATCCTATGTCTTCGAGCGAAGACAATGAGAGCAAAACTTATCCAGAGCTGGATAAGTCAGCTTTGCTTGTAGCCCAAGTAAAGTTGCCATGTGTGTTTGAAATCTGACCGTTGGAACACGTGTTAGTTCCTTAGTGACCCAGGGTCATTTCGAACATATCAGGTCGGGTTGCCCAGTGGCTATAAATAGCCCACCCCCTACACCATAAATTGGTGGCTGCTCAGAGTTAGTGCACGGCTTTTGTCGTTTGAGAGCAACCCACCTTGAAACCTTTGAGAGAGATAAATCCTTGCGAGGAAAACGCCCAAACACCCAGAGCCAAAGAGTGTTAGGCATCACTGAAGTTTTCTATCTGTGTGACCTGAAGACTTATTACACTTGAGGACTATGAATCCTCCAGCCGGTTAGGCGTCGCGTTCTAAGCATCCAAGAGTCATTGTGGATCATCGGTGAACGAAGTCTGTGAAGGTTTGGAAGTCTACCTTGAAGACTTACCAGAGTGATTGGGCGAGGATTGTGTGTCCTTAGCTCAAGGGGAATAAGGTGAAGACGCGGTCTTCTGAGTTGAATCTCAGCCTCCCTAACCAGATGTACAGTTGTCACAGCAACTGGAACTGGTCAAACAAATCCTGTGTCTTCAACGAGTGACTGGTTCTATCCTCTCTTCCCTTTACTTACACTTTGTCTTCGTGAAGTCGTTGCCTGCTTGTCATACCTGTTTGACTTCATTGCTTGACTACTATTGCTATTTGGCTTCATACCATCTTCCATCCTGATCCCTACTACCTAGTTGCCATTAGTCATCGTACTTTCACATCATTGCATACTTGACTATGGCTTGCTTTGTGTAGTTTATCTTCCGCTGCATATCAATAGGTTCATTTCTACTGTTTGTCTTTGAAACTTCCATGTTTTGAAGACTTTCATAAAAATCGCCTATGCACCCCCCCTCTAGTCGATAACTAGCACTTTCAACTTGATTCAACTGGGAGTTAATCTTCCGGTTGATAGCGTCATTGACAAAATTCTCCAATCACTTCCACCAAGCTACAAGATCTTTGTGATGAACTATAATATGCAAGGGATGGATAAGACAATTCCCGAGTTCTTCTCAATGCTAAAGGCTGTGGAGGCAGAAATCAAGAAGGAGCATCAAGTGTTGATGGTCAATAAGACCACTAATTTCAAGAAGGAGGGCAAAGGGAAGAAGAAGGGGAACTTCAAGAAGAACAGCAAGCAAGTTGCTGCTCAAGAGAAGAAACCCAAGTCTAGACCTAAGCCTGAAACTGAGTGCTTCTACTGCAAGCATACTGGTCACTAGAAGCGGAACTGCCCCAAGTATTTGGAGGATAAGAAGGATGGCAAGGTGAACAAAGGTATATGTGATATACATGTTATTGATGTGTACCTTACTAGAGCTCGCAGTAGCACCTGGGTATTTGATACTGGTTCTGTTGCTAATATTTGCAACTCGAAACAGGGACTACGGATTAAGCGAACACTGGCAAAGGACGAGGTGACGATGTGCGTGGGAAATGGTTCCGAAGTCGATGTGATCGCAGTCGGCACGCTACCTCTACGTCTACCTTCGGGATTAGTATTAGACCAAAATAATTGTTATTTGGTGCCAACGTTGAGCATGAACATTATATCTGGATCTTGTTTTATGCGAGACAGTTATTCATTTAAATCAGAGAATAATGGTTGTCCTATTTATATGAGTAATATCTTTTATGGTCATGCACCCTTGAAGAGTGGTCTATTTTTGATGAATCCCGATAGTAGTGATACACATATTCATAATGTTGAAGCCAAAAGATGCAGAGTTGATAATGATAGTGCAACTTATTTGTGGCATTGCCGTTTAGGTCATATCGGTGTAAAGTGCATGAAGAAACTCCATACTGATGGACTTTTGGAACCACTTGATTATGAATCACTTGGTACTTGTGAACCGTGCCTCATGGGCAAGATGACTAAAACGCCATTCTCCGGTACTATGGAGAGAGCAACAGATTTGTTGGAAATCATACATACAGATGTATGTGGTCCGATGAATGTTGAAGCTTGTGGCGGATATTGTTATTTTCTCACCTTCACAGATGATTTAAGTAGATATGGGTATATCTACTTAATGAAGCATAAGTCTGAAACATTTGAAAAGTTCAAAGAATTTAAGAGTGAAGTTGAAAATCATCGTAACAAGAAAATAAAGTTTCTATGATCTGATCGTGGAGGAGAATATTTGAGTTACGAGTTTGGTCTACATTTGAAACAATGCGGAATAGTTTCGCAACTCACGCCACCCGGAACACCATAGCGTAATGGTGTGTCCGAATGTCGTAATTGTACTTTACTGGATATGGTGCGATCTATGATGTCTCTTATAGATTTACCGCTATCGTTTTGGGGTAATGCTTTAGAGATGGCCGCATTCACGTTAAATAGGGCACCATCGAAATCCGTTGAGACGACGCCTTATGAACTGTGGGTTGGCAAGAAACCAAAGTTGTCATTTCTTAAAGTTTGGGGCTGTGATGCTTATGTGAAAAAGCTTCAACCTAATAAGCTCAAACCCAAATTGGAGAAATGTGTCTTCATAGGATACCCAAAGGAGACTGTTGGGTACACCTTCTATCACAGATCCGAAGGCAAGACATTCGTTGCTAAGAATGGATCCTTTCTAGAGAAGGAGTTTCTCTCGAAAGAAATGAGTGGGAGGAAAGTAGAACTTGATGAGGTAACTGTACCTGCTCCCTTATTGGAAAATAGTACATCACAAAAACCGGTTTCTGTGACACCTACACCAATTAGTGAGGAAGTTAATGATGATGATCATGGAACTTCAGAACAAGTTGCTACTGAACCTCGTAGATCAAACAGAGTAAGATCCGCACCAAATTGGTACAGTAATCCTGTTCTGGAAGTCATGCTACTAGATCATGATGAAGCGATGGTGAAGCCAGATTCCGCAAAATGGCTTGATGCCATGAAATCTGAGATGGGATCCATGTATGAGAACAAAGTGTGGACTTTGGTTGACTTGCCCGATAATCGGCAAGCAATTGAGAATAAATGGATCTTCAAGAAGAAGACTGACGCTGACGGTAATGTTACTGTCTACAAAGCTTGACTTGTTGCGAAAGGTTTTAGACAAGTTCAAGGGATTGACTACGATGAGACCTTCTCACCCGTAGCGATGCTTAAGTCTGTCCGAATCATGTTAGCGATTGCTGCATTTTATGATTATGAAATATGGCAAATGGATGTCAAAACTGCATTCCTGAATGGATTTCTGGAAGAAGAGTTGTATATGATGCAACCGGAAGGTTTTGTCGATCCAAAGGGAGCTAACAAAGTGTGCAAGCTCCAGCGATCCATTTATGGACTGGTACAAGCCTCTCGGAGTTGGAATAAATGTTTTGATAGTGTGATCAAAGCATATGGTTTTATATAGACTTTTGGAGAAGCCTGTATTTACAAGAAAGTGAGTGGGAGCTCTGTAGCATTTCCAATATTATATGTGGATGACATATTGTTGATTGGAAATGATATAGAATTTCTGGATAGCATAAAAGGATACTTGAACAAGAGTTTTTCAATGAAAGACCTCGGTGAAGCTACTTACATATTGGGCATTAAGATCTATAGAGATAGATCAAGACGCTTAATTGGACTTTCACAAAGCACATACCTTGACAAAGTTTTGAAGAAGTTCAAAATGGACCAAGCAAAGAAAGGGTTCTTGCGTGTGTTACAAGGTGTGAAGTTGAGTAAGACTCAATGCCCGACCACTGTAGAAGATAGAGAGAAAATGAAAGATGTTCCCTATGCTTCAGCCATAGGCTCTATCATGTATGCAATGCTATGTACCAGACCAGATGTGTGCCTTGCTATAAGTCTAGCAGGGAGGTACCAAAGTAATGCAGGAGTGGATCACTGGACAGCGGTCAAGAACATCCTGAAATACCTAAAAAGGACTAAGGATATGTTTCTCGTTTATGAAGGTGACAAAGAGCTCATCGTAAATGGTTACGTTGATGCAAGCTTTGACACAGATCCGGACGATTCTAAATCGAAAACCGGATACGTGTTTACATTGAACGGTGGAGCTGTCAGTTGGTGCAGTTCTAAACAAAGCGTCGTGGCGGGATCTACATGTGAAGCGGAGTACATCGCTGCTTCGGAAGCAGCAAATGAAGGAGTTTGGATGAAGGAGTTCATATCCGATCTAGGTGTCATCCCTAGTGCGTCGGGTCCAATGAAAATCTTTTGTGACAATACTGGTGCAATTGCCTTGGCGAAGGAATCCAGATTAAACAAGAGAACCAAGCACATCAAGAGACGCTTCAATTCCATCCGGGATCTAGTCTAGGTGGGAGACATAGAAATTTTCAAGATACATACGGATCTGAATGTTGCAGACCCATTGACTAAGCCTCTTCCACGAGCAAAACATGATCAGCACCAAGGCTCCATGGGTGTTAGAATCATTACTGTGTAATCTAGATTATTGATTCTAGTGCAAGTGGGAGACTGAAGGAAATATGCCCTAGAGGCAATAATAAAGTTATTATTTATTTACTTATATCATGATAAATGTTTATTATTCATGCTAGAATTGTATTAACCGGAAACATAATACATGTGGGAATACATAGACAAAACAGAGTGTCACTAGTATGCCTCTACTTGACTAGCTCGTTGATCAAAGATGGTTAAGTTTCCTAGCCATTGACATGGGTTGTCATTGGATTAACGGGATCATATCATTAGGAGAATGATGTGATTGACATGACCCATTCTGTTAGCTTAGCACACGATCGTTTAGTATGTTGCTATTGCTATCTTCATGACTTATACATGTTCCTATGACTATGAGATTATGCAACTCCCGTTTACCGGAGGAACACTTTGTGTGCTACCAAACGTCACAACATAACTGGGTGATTATAAAGGTGCTCTACAGGTGTCTCCGAAGGTATTTGTTGGCTTGGCGTATTTCGAGATTAGGATTTGTCACTCCGATTGTCGAAGAGGTATCTCTGGGCCCTCTCGGTAATACTCATCACTTAAGCCTTGCAAGCATTGCAACTAATGAGTTAGTTGCGGGATGATGTATTATGGAACGAGTAAATAGACTTGCCAGTAACGAGATTGAACTAGGTATTGATATACCGAAGATCGAATCTCGGGCAAGTAACATACCGATGACAAAGGGAACAATGTATGTTGTTATGCGGTCTCACCGATAAAGATCTTTGTAGAATATGTAGGAGCCAATATGAGCTTCCAGGTTCCGCTATTGGTTATTGACCGGAGACGTGTCTCGGTCATGTCTACATAGTTCTCGAACCCGTAGGGTCCCCACGCTTAACGTTACAATGACAGTTTTATTACGAGTTTATGTGTTTTGATGTACCGAAGATTGTTCGGAGTCCCGGATGTAATCACGGACATGAGGAGGAGTCTCGAAGTGGTCTAGACATGAAGATTGATATATTGGACGACTATATTCGGACATCAGAAGTGTTCCGGAGAAGTTTCGGATAAAATCGGAGTGCCGGAGGGTTATCGGAAAACCCGGGGGAACTAATGGGCCTCGATGGTCCTTAGTGGAGAGAGAGAGAGAGGGGCGGCCAGGGAGGGCCGCACGCCCCCTCCCCCTCTGGTTCGAATTGGACTAGGAGAGGGGGGGGGGCAGCACCCCCCTTTCCTTCTCCCTCTCCCTCTCCTTCCTTCCCCCTCTCTCCCTTTAGGTGGAAACCTACTAGGACTTGGAGTCCTAGTAGGATTCCCCACTTAGGGGGCGCGCCACAGAGGGCCGGCCGGCCTCCCCCTTGCTCCTTTATATACGGGGGCAGGGGGCACCCCAGAGACACAACAATTGATCTGTTTGATCTTTTAGCCGTGTGCGGTGCCCCCCTCCACCATAATCCACCTCGATAATACTGTAGCGGTGCTTAGGCGAAGCCCTGCATCGGTAGAACATCAACATCGTCACCACGCCGTCGTGCTGATGAAACTCTCACTCAACACTCGGCTGGATCGGAGTTCGAGGGACGTCATCGGGCTGAACGTGTGCTGAACTCGGAGGTGCTGTGCGTTCGGTACTTGATCGGTCGGATCGTGAAGACATAAGACTACATCAACCGCGTTGTGCTAACGCTTCCGCTTTCGGTCTACGAGGGTACGTGGACAACACTCTCCCCTCTTGTTGCTATGCATCACCATGATCTTGCGTGTGCGTTGGAATTTCTTCGAAATTACTACGTTCCCCAACACGAAGCATCGGTACAAATATAGGAACGAACAGAGCTAAAAACTTGGAACGAAGAAATCTTATGAAATGATGGCTTCCGAATGATCGAAACGGAAGACAACCCCTGAGATACTCCGGATGGGTGAAAATAATTGCACGATTGGAAACAATTTGAGAGGAAAACATCAAGCTAGCTCCACGAATCTTCGGGAGAACGGACAAGATTTAGGGAAAGCTCTACTTCGGTCTTGAAATGTTGAGATGACAACGAGAAACACCTTGAAGAATTTGATGAAACACTCCGAAAGAATAAAAAGCGGAAAGATTGAACCGAACATAAAAGAATTTGGAAGCTATCTTGGAGAAGGCATCTGACAGATGAAATTCATACTTACATCAAATTTCAAAACAACTTGAGAATACCTCCGGGAAAAACAGAAGAGTCAGGTAAGATCCTAGGAAAGACCTATGGGTTAGGGACCACTAAAGAGAAACACCGTTGGAAAGGATTGTTTGAATGAGAAATGATGCACCGAAATGATTGAAAGATTTGAATGAGGTGACAACCTCAAAATAATTGAATGCAAACATGAATCTTCTGAGATGTCTTGAGCACTCCAGAAGGATAAATTGGCGAGAGGCGAACGAGCTAGGGGAACATTTGATCCAAGGAGAAGAATATGATCAAGACCGAAAAACTAGAATTGAGTCCACCGAAAAGAAAACGAGACAAATGATGATTAACTAGACGAGAATTCACCGGTTGAGGCAATTGAGGAAAGACTGAAGAGGCTCCACACGAATGAAATGGATGCTCGAATAGAGGCTAAGACTTCGAGAATGTAAGGGGTGGGAGGGCGAGAAAACAAGGCAACTGGAATGGGGAACCGACGAATAAGAGAAAACACTAGTTGAAATAATTGAGGAGAGAATGCAAATGCTTGAAACGAATAGGATGGATACTCGATTACGGACTCCTATTTCGAGAAGAAGAACGGATGGGCGGGTGGGAAAAACAAGGACAACTTCGGACAAGGAAACAACGTCGAAAGAGAAAAAAACTAATGACTAGTCTTGCAAAAGATGACGAGGATCGAAACCACTCGAAGAGAAATGCGCCTGATTGAAAAGAGGATGGACAACGAATGAAAACAAACCGCGTGATCCTAAAGAAAAATTTGAAGGGAAGAGAAGTAATCGAAAGACCTACGTCAAGATTTCTCACCAGAGCGACGAAGGGTGCTGAGGAGTAAAATAATTCCTACTCTCTGATATAACTAGACTCCGAAAAAGTTTTTTTTTCTAGACTCGGCAATGGGCAACTACACGATCAATCAAGGGGGCTCCTATGGTCGGTCGAGGCTCTGATACCAACTTGTCACACCCAAGATGCGACCCTATCCTAAAGGAACTCGAAGGTCCCACCAAGGATAGAAGCGCATCTTGAAGACGCTTTGGTAAGGTGGATATCATTACATCGTAGCATTACATAATAGTTGGGGATACATACAAAAGGCACAACCACCCCAAAGAATACATCAACATACATGAGATCAACATCCGACTACGGATGACACATAAACAGAAAATCAAATGACAACCACCCTGCTAGCCCAGGCTGCCGACCTGGAACCTATCTCCTGAACAAAGAAGCAGAAGAAGAACTTCAAAACAAGTAAACATCGCTCTCGTGTCATGATCATCGCAATACCTATACCTGCAACTGTTGTTGTAGTAATCTGTGAGCCATGAGGACTCATCAATCCCATTACCATGGGTATCAAGACTAGCATAGCTTAAAGGGTAAGGAAGGGGTAAAGTGGTGAGGTTGCAGCTGCGGCTAAGCAAAGTATGGTGGCTAACTTACGAAAACAAGAGCGAGAAGAGGAGCTTAACAAGCGGTCGTCAACTCGTAATGATCAAGAAGTGATCCTGAACTCCTACTTACGTCAAACATAACCCAAAAACCGTGTTCTCCTCTCGAACAACCCCAAAAAGAGACAATCACGGTTACGCACGCGGTTGGTGTATTTTAGAAGAGTTTACTTCAAGTTTACTACAACCGGATATTAACAAATTCCCATCTGCCACATAACCACGGGCACATGTCTCGAAAGTTTATACCTGCAGGGGTGTCCCAACTTAGCCCATCACAAGCTCTCACGGTCAATGAAGGATATTCCTTCTCCCGGGAAGACCCGATCAGTCTCGGAATCCCGGTTACAAGACATTTCGACAATGGTAAAACAAGACCAGCAAAGCCGCCCGATGTGTCGACAATCCCGATAGGAGTCGCACATATCTCATTCTCAGGACACACCGGATGAGACAAGCTACGAGTAAAACCAGCCCTCAAGTTTCACCGAGGTGGCCCCGCAGGCTGCTCGGTTCGGAACAACACTTAGAGAAGCACCGGCCCGGGGGGGGGTTAAAATAAAGATGGCCCTCTGGTTGGCCAACCCAAGGGAAGGGTAATAGGTTGTTAGGAAAATGTAAAACCAAGGTTGGGCCTTGCTGGAAGAATTTCATTCAAAGCGAACTATCAAGGGGTTCCCATAACACCCAACCGCGTAAGGAATGCAAAATCAAGGAACATAACACTGGTATGACAGAAACTAGGGCGGCAAGAGTGGAACAAAACACCAGGCATAAGGCCGAGCCTTCCACCCTTTACCAATTATATAGATGCATTAATAATATAAGAGATATTGTGATATCCCAACAAAGTTCATGATATCCATGTTCCAACATGGAACAACCTGCAACTAGCAATGCTATAAGAGGGGCTGAGCAAAAGCGGTAACATAGCCAAACAATGGTTTGCTAGGAAGGGTGAAAAGGTTAGAGGTTTTCATGGCAATTTGGGAGGCTTGGCAACAAGTGGTAGGTAGCGCAACTTAGTGATAACATCGAGACGAGTAGCATAGCAATGATAGTAGTGAGATCCAAGGTGACGGTCATCTTGACTGAAATCCCGCTAGGAAGAAGATCGAGTCCATGAAGAAGATGAAGCCATGAAGATGAACCAAGCGTAGTCGAACGAATCCTCACGATCGCAACGAAACGAGAACTATCGAGGAGAAGCACACAACATGCTAAACACACCACACATGAACAAGGCATGATGCTCAACCAAGTATGATGCATGACAAGGCTACATGAGGCTACGCATGGCAAGAGATGATGCATATAAGAGCAACACATCAAAGCAAGTTTAAATGAGGCCGGAAACAACATATAACAATTCCGGTAAGTCCCCATATGCAAATTTCAAAATTGGTACAGATCTGAATAAACATTATGTTCAAGTTGTTAAATAGCAAGATAAGATGCACCAAAATTATCTACACGAAATTCTAGTCAAGTTACATATAAAGTTTATTTAATTTGGAGCTACGACCTAGAAGATACGAGCAAAACAAGTTAAACATGACATTAATGCAAAATGCATTGAAACATCAAGCAAACACACTCAAAACATGGATGCAATAAGGGAACATGAAACTACATGCAAAACTAAGCAAGTGTCATGTAGAGCATACTCAAAACAGAGCAACGGTTCAACACATACACATGAAACAAGTTTGGAGGATAAGCTGTCCAAAACAGCAACTAGGCAACTTGCAAGTATCAAAACAACATGCTACAACACCTCAATATGAAAATATATGGCATGGTCGTGATGTAAAGGTAAAGTTTTACAAAACTTGAACACTGAGATATCTCTAGAAACCATCAGAACATACTCAAAAGGGCATGACAAGATTGCAAATAATAACAGTTTCAGCAAGTGTAAAACAACAACATTATGATAGCATATTTGCAAGCATGGAACAGAGCCATATGATACCGAAAATTAAAAAACATGGCATGTAAACAGATTACTCATAACATACTTAAATTCATGTAATTGGAGCAACTCCAGAAGAGTCACAGATTAATCAATATCGAGCTCATGACATGGCATCATGAAGTTAACAGAAAAACTGGAACATCATATAAGAATGTTCATGGCAATGAAAACATATGCTACAAGACATATATGAGGCATCAAAAGGCATGTAATGATAAAGCATAACATGGACAACAAAACATGTCAACTAAGTATCTCTAGATTATTCATGGATTAATGGTAGCATCAAGAAAATGTAGCAACATGATATAGCAGTTTCAGCATTGACAGAACATTAACAGCAAGTAGCCCACTTCACAAGCTTGATGCACTCAACACAAGACACACAAAAATATAGGGATTGCACCACTATAAAGATGGCATGGAGATGCTCCACAAAAATATAGACATTATGCTCATAGGATGCACACCCAAAATGCAACGAAAAAGACAAAACAACAAGTTATAACAGTCTCAGCAGGTTAACATCATATAGCACTCTTGCAATGATGATTAGGGCATCAAGATGAACTTAAACAAGCATGCTACAATGGAATTAAATGAAGAGTATCTCATAATGAACATTTTGATATATCATACACCACCATAGCATGAACATGCGCCAATATACACCACTCACAAGATGCATGCATGATATGACAATCTCAGGACTTCGTAGTTTTACGGAAAAAAACAGATGAGCGCTAAATAGCTAAAACACGCAGAGGGCAAGGGATTTGAGGGGCTCGCTCACCATGGGCTTCACTACTAGGAAAAGGCTAATTAGTGGCGCACCTGTTTTGGCAATTAATGGCGCACTATAGGTGCGCCACTATTACCACGCCACTAGTAACAAATAGTAATGGCGCACTATAGTGCGCCATTACTATGCCTATCTGGTGCGCCATTACTATTCTGGCTTAGTAATGGCGCACCACATAGAAGTGCGCCATTACTAATAATTTTTTTTCAATATGGCTTAATCTCGGGTCAATATGCTTAATCTCAAGTCAAATCAAGCTAAGTGGTCAAACTTCCCGGAAGGTCACCCATCCTCACACTACTCCAGCCCGAGCACATTTAACTTTGCAGTTCTATCCAACCCAGCACCACCTCACTTAACATGCACTTGTTGATATATCTATCATATCAATCCTATTAAACCTTGTTAATGTCTATGACTTTGTTCATGTTCATGAGTGTGATGAAATTTCGAAAAAATATTTCAAACTTCCCGGTCATATTACGTATCATATTTTGAAAAAAAAATAAAAAAATTTCGAAACCAAATTTTTTTCTGCTACTAGTGGCGCACCAAGCAAATGGTGCGCCACTAGTAAGTTCGATTTTTTCCATTTTCCCCCCTCTAGATCTTAAAATCCCCGTATCTTTCGTTCTGTTAGGTTTTGGGGGATTTTGAAAATGTTCAACGGGGTTCGTATGCAAAAAAAATTTGAGTAGATGATTTTTCATATAAAAAACTTTTTAATTCGAGTTCGTATGCAAAAGTTATGCCCATTTTACTAAATTGCAGAAAGATTTTGGAAATAAAGTGGAAATTCATATTTGTAAATTATCCCAACTACTAGACCACATATCACATGGGAAACTTATATTTTTTTGACATTTTCGTCATTTTCTTTTATTTTTTCTAAAACTGAAAAGGCGGTCCATAGGAGGGGGGGTAAAGAAAGTTAGTAATGGCGCACCACCTAACAATGCGCCCTGGTTACTAATGGCGCACCTGTTACGTGGTGCGCCATTACTAGTTTTGCAAAAAAATGTTAGTAGTGGCGCACCGTGGTTGTGGGGCGCCATTACTAGTTTTGAAAAAAAAGTAAAAAAAAATTGTTAGTAGTGGCGCACAGAGTGTGTGGTGCGCCATTACTAGTTAAAACTTGTAATGGCGCACTATGCCCTGGTGCACCATTACTAGTTTTGGAAAAAAAATGTTAGTAGTGGCGCAGCGTGGGTGTGGTGCGCCATTAGTGATATGGACACTAATGGCATACCTACACATGGCTCGCCACTGCTATATAGAAGTGGCGCACCACATGTGTGGTGCGCCATTAATGTCCATATTAGCTATCGCCCTTTTCCTAGTAGTGCTTGGCCCAGTTGGTGAAGAGGCTAGGCAGAGGCGGGCCAGCCAGGGTGGAGGCAAGGACAAGGCCGGGGACGGTCGAGGGAGGCCGGGATCCATCAGATCCGGTGGAGGACGAGGCCGGGGACACATTCCCGGCGATGGATGGAGCTCGGGGAGGTGCGGCTCCATGGCGGGGTTGGGGACCTGCGAGAGAGAGAGGGAGTTAGCGAGAGGGAGAGGCGGGAAGGAGAGGGAGAGACAGAGAGAGGGCGCGACGGGGCTGGCCTGAGGTCGTCGGCGGCGGCGCGACAGAATGACAAGGATGCTCGGGGTCGGCGGCGAGGGCTCGGGGTCGAGGGGCACCTCCCCTCGATCCAGATCGGGAGCGGGAGGCGCGGGAGGCACGGGGGCGCTCGGGTGACGGCGGATGGGCCTGGCGGGACTGCCTCGGGCCCGAGCGGGCCGCGGCGGCGGGGAGACTGTTGGGGACGCGTGGCGTCGTCCCGTTGGCTGCGGGCGTCTGTGCGGTGGTGGCTGGCCACTAAGAGCTCGCCACGTGGCATTGGAGGGGTGGGCGGCGACGGATTCTTAGGTGGGAGGCTAGAGGTAGGGGAAGCTAGGCTTCCAAATATGGCAAGGGGAGGTGTTTAAATAGGAAAGGGGGCTAGGGTTAGGGGATTAGCTCGGTTTCGGAGCCGTTTGATCGCCATCGGACGGTCCAGAGCGGAGGGGGTAGGTAGTTGGGCCTAGTGGGCTGTGTAGATGAGTTGGGCTGAGAGGAGAGAAGAGAATAGCAGCCCGACAATGGTTTTCGGAGACCGAAAACGTTCGATGTTAGACCGGCTATATTGCGGCTGTATGTTAATGGTTGGGCTATCAAACAGACTCCGAATGCGATGAAACTTGACAGGCGGCCATCTACACTATAATAAGACCGCACACCAAGTTTCATCCCATTTCGAGAACATTTTTATGCCACTTATAAAGTAATATTTCGGAGGTGTCGCGGGTGCATGCGAGTGTGGTTGGGCTTAGAACGGACAATGGAGGAACTGGGGACCCGGACGGATGCAAGTCTTGAAAACATGAGGATGCAATGCACATCATGACATGTCAGGATGCAACACGCAAGCGAATGACATGGCAATGACGGCGAATAACTGGGAGACACCTGGCGCATCGGATCCGGGGCGTTACAGTGTGTGTGTGTGCGGGGGGGGGGGCGGTAGTTGTATGTTTGCCACTACCCACACAACTGCAAATGTTGCATCGACTGCAATTGCATGTCTTCAACACGACCGCAACTTAGTGGTGTTTGGTCGCGCGGGGAGGGGGGATAGTTGCATGTTTGCCACTAGGCTCGCAACTACAAGTGTTGACCTTGACTGCAACTGCATGTCTTCAATATGACCGCAACTTAGTGGTGTTTTGTCGGGAAAGGGCAGTTGTATGCCTACCACTGGACACACAACTTCAAGTGTCATCCGTGACTGCAACCGCATGTCTTCAACACGACCGCGAATTTAATGTGTTTGCCGAGGGAGGAGGCATTTGCATGTCTGACACTAGGCACACAGTTACTAGTGTTGCCCCGATTGCAACAGCTCTACAACCCAGTGGTGTTTTGTCGGAGGGTGGGGGCTTGAATGGCACTAGGTACGCAACTGCAAGTGTCTTCCGTGAATGAAACTGCATGTCTTCAATGCGACTGCAACTCAGTGTTGTTTTTTAGGGGAGGGGGCAGTTGCATGTCTGCTATTATCCATGCAACTTCAAGTGTCACTCCCGACTGCAACTGCATGTATGATACTAGCCATGCAATTGCAAGTGTCGCCCCCGGATGCAATTGCAGTTCTTCTACTAGCCACAAAATTTTAAGTTTCGCCCTCGACTACAAATGCATGTTTTCAACATGTCCGCAACTTAGTGGTGTTTTTTCGGGGGAAGGGGCTAGCACTAGTAGAAAAAGGGTCAAACGTGAAGCACATTAGTGCCGGTTTGAATTTGAGCCGGCACTAATGTGTACATTAGTGCCGGTTCCAACGGCTAGCCAGGCCGCTCTCATTAGTACCGGTTCGTGGAGAACCTTTAGCACCGGTTCGTGCCACGAACCGGTACTAATGAGAGTGGTGGCAGGATGTTGTCATTCTGGGGCCCCTCCAGCACCTTTAGTACCGGTTCGTGTCATGAACCGGTACTAAAGGTCGTCCTATATAAACCCTTCATCCACTCGCCGAGCTCGCTCTGTTCTTCCCCTTTCCCCTACCTCTCTGTTCTTCCCCTCTTCCTCTCGAGCTCATCACACATTTTGCCCAAAATTTGTCAAGATTTGAAGGTCCCCATCGATTCAAGTGATCACAAAGGTTAGCAACTTTGTCCTTTCATCTCTCATTGCTAGATTAGCTCTTGCAATGCTTTATATAGTGTTTAATTTGTGAGTTTAGTAATTTGGGAGGAATTATATGTCAGGACCGGTTTTTCGGGATATAATTTCCCAGAAATGGCCCTTATGCTCATCAGCCCCAGGATTACTATTAGCTGATGAGGCACCAACTTGATACAGAAACTCCAAGCAAAACTACAAAATATGTAGTACAAGACCATTCTGGAAAATGAGTACAACAAAAGATTTCTAGTAGCTGATGGCGGAACCGGTTTGGGGATCATCAGCGTCTATGGGACTCAATTTCCCACAGGAATAGCTGACCAGGATAACTCCTATCTTTGCGAGGCTGCTATCTCCGTTGCGTAGGTTCCGGGGCTGTCGTCACAACGCCTCTCTCCACGCAAGAAAATCTGGCCAAGACAATAGCCAGGGACAAGCCAGTGAGTACTTTGAATGTACTCGCAAACATTAAGAACACAGGTATAATATAGCCACTGATAATCATGCTTTAAAATATTCTATGGTCACTTCATCGGTTATGAAATAAGGTTCATGATGCACGCAAGTAGATTATTGTCGCGACCCGACCCGAATGGATCAAGCGCTCTGTGCTCAGGTGTCATCCCTGGATCAGTAATGCTGACACCACACAGTACATCGAAGGATTTATAGCAGAGTGGCAATCACACACTTATTACATCGTTGTCTCAAAGAGAACTTATTACAATAAAAATGGCTTAAGGCCAACTAGTGTCGATAACAGCGGAAGACTTGGAAGATAAATGGGTCCATCAACTCCAACGGCATCACTGAGTATAGAACCATGACCTAAAAGCACCTTACTCGTCGTCTGAAAAGTCTGCAACATGAAAGTTGCAGCCCGAAAACGGGTCAGCACATGGAATATGCTGGCAAAGTAACACATAGAGAGTAATGGAATGAAACAGCTATACTATATGCATATATGGCTGGTGGAAAGCTCTATGGTTATAGTTTTTGCGTAAAGCCAGTTTTTCCCTACTGCAAAGGAATAAATTTATTTAACTATCATGGTGGTTGTGAAACATTGAGAATGGTTGACAGCATTCTCAATCCCAATTAAATAATTAAAACCCAACAACATTAATTAGAGTAACATGTTGAGATTCACATGATATTCAAGTACTAGATACTCAAGTTGTCCATAACCGGGGACACGGCTAATCATGATTAGTTTATACACTCTGCAGAAGTTTGCGCACTTTTCCCCACATGACTCGATCGCCTCCGTTTGTTTTCTCGCACTACATGGTGTTTGAGAAACGGATGACCGAGACATAGTCTTTCAGAAGCGCTAGCACCTTACATGTGGGGTAGACCGTACCACCTACAACCCCTACATCTGCTAGTCCACCCCATAAGAGTTTGCACAACTTAGTCAACTACGCTAGAGCCCATAGTAGCATGTGGCTGCACACGGAAGTTTCTAGCATGAATTATCTTATGATCCCTTTGAGCCTAGGTGGTGGTCCAAAAAAAAACAGGCAAGTCCTGATAGACATCAGGTGCCTCAATCCACCCAGATGTGTGTTTAAGTTGCCACCTTAGATAAACCATTAAAATTATCAACTCACATCTGTCATGGATATCACTCACCCAATCCACGTCTACTAGCATAGCATGGCATAATAAGCAAACGTAGAAGTAACTCCCAAAGGTTTCATAATAATACAGGTAATAGGTACTACCTCATCTACTTCCCATCCCACAGTTTAATTAGATCCTAATCATGCAATGTGAGAGGATTGATCTAATGCAATAAAACTGGGTTGTAGAAAAGGTATGATCAAAGTGTTACTTGCCTTGCTGATGATTCATGAGACCTAGGGATTCGAAGTAACAAGCGGCGCAATCCGGGTGATCTATCGCAGACAAACAACAAGCACACAATAAGAACTCATCTAATGCATAGGTAAAACTCGAACAAGAGAACGAACCAGAAGTTTCAACTTAGGTCCGGTTGCAAATAAAGAAAGAAAAAACCGAACAAAGAAACGGAAAACAAACGGCGGAAGAAAACAACTCGGTTCTAGCAAGTTGAAACTAGGTCAAATTTTACCGGGGCAAAAACTTGTTTAAGTTGATTAGATGGAACGGCGGTTTCGAAACGAAACTCCAGGCGCTTGAATCACCTGATTCCGATAAACGAGCGAGAAGAAAGACTAGAACGAAGATCAGATCGGAGATCGCGATCACGGAATAAATCCGACAAGAAGAAAAAGAAGAACGGTTAAACGAATGGACGTTCGTTAAGCTAGAAGAATCCGGTGATCACGTTCGTTAGGACGAACGGTCCGGTGAACGGTCCAAAGGCAACTAAATCGGAAAAGAAAACGAATCCGATCTAGGGTTTCGGAAGAAAATAGAAACAAAAACCGATCTAGAAAACCGAAACGGTTTAGAGAAGAAAAGTATCGGAACGATTAGAAGAAAACGATCCGAGGAAAAGAAGAGATGCGGCGCGGGGCTACCTCCGGCGAGGTCTCCGGTGAGGGGCTCCGGCGGCGGCGTTGGGCGGCGGCGGCGTGGGCAAGGTGCGGCGGCGGCGGGTGTGGGCAAGGTGCGGCGGCGACGGGTGTGGGCAAGGGGCGGCGGCGCGGGTGTGGGGTGGCGCGGCTATGGCGGCGGCACGGGGCTGCGCGCTGCTGCTTGCTGCGGCTTAGGAGGAGAGGGGCTTGGGATTTTGATGGGTTTAGAGGGGGGTGTTGGGGTATTTATATTGGGGAGGGGAGGGGGTTTCTTGGGGTAGGAGACAAGAAATAGAGTAGGAAAAGGAATCCTAGATGAAAAAGAAAACGGAACAAAGGAAAGAGACTAGCCTAGAATCCTAAAAGGATTCGGCTAGAGCAAGAGGCGAGGCGGCGGCCTGGCGGGCGCCTGGCGCACGCGCGCGCAGGGAGCTGGGGTGGCCGGCCGGCTGGGCCTTTGGCCCAGGCGGGCGCTGCGGGATTTTTTTTAAACGGTTTCGCGCGCAGAAAAACACAGAAAAGAAAATCTAAAGGAGCTCCAAAACTAATAAAGTAAATTTTCCCCGGCTCCTAAAAATGAGCCGAACAAAATGAACTTTACTCCGGGCCTAAAATGCAATTTTCGAAAACGCGCATTTTCCCTATCCAAATAAAAAGCAAACCAAACTCCGGCAAAACCAAAATTGATCTATTTATTAAATCTTCATTTTTCCTAAATTTGGGAAAGTCATATTATTCCCTCTCTCATATGTTTTGACATCGGAAAAATTATTGAGGATAAAATAAATAAATCAAATGATCCTCTTTTCAAAATTTGAGAGAACTCAAATATGAAAATAACGAAATCTCCAACTCTCTCCGAAGGTCCTTGAGTTGCGTGAAATTTCTAGGATCGGGCAAAAGTGCAAGAAAATAGGTGAGGGTGGTCTTTGAGCAAATCTTCTTCTCTCTCCCAGGTGGCTTCATCCTCTGAATGGTGGTTCCACTGTACTTTGCAAAACTTGATAACCTTGCTGCGAGTAACTCTGCTGGCAAACTCGAGAATCTTTACTGGCTTCTCCTCATACGTTAAGTCGTCCTTCAACTGAATCGCTTTGAGTGGTATTGTATCTCTTAGCGGTACCTCTGCCATCTCGGTGTGACATTTCTTCAGCTGAGAAACATGGAATACATCATGAACTCCTGACAGTCCTTCTGGTAATTCCAACTTATAAGCGACTTCTCCCATACGTTGCAAGATCTTATACGGTCCAACGAAACGTGGTGCTAACTTTCCCTTAACTCCAAAGCGCTTAACTCCTCGAAGTGGGGATACTCGGAGATAAACTCTGTCTCCGGTTTCGTAAACTGTCTCCTTGCGTTTAGAATCTACGTAGCTCTTCTGCCTGGACTGGGCTACCTTGAGCCTATCGCGAATCAAGTTAATTTTCCGTTCAGACTCCTTAATCAAATCTAGTCCAAAGAATTGACGGTCTCCAACTTCATCCCATGACAACGGTGTCCTGCACCTCCTTCTGTATAAAGCTTCGAAAGGTGCCATCTTCAAACTGGTTTGGTAACTGTTGTTATAAGAAAACTCCGCATACGGCAAATTATCGTCCCAACTAGATCCATAATCTAGTGCACAAGCTCTCAGCATATCTTCCAAAATCTGATTGACCCTCTCGGTCTGTCCATCTGTCTGCGGATGAAAAGCTATGCTGAACTCTAGTCTGGTTCCTAAAGTTTCGTGCAACTGATTCCAAAACTTTGAGGTAAACTGGGTTCCTCTATCTGATACGATACTCCTCGGAACTCCATGCAAACAAATGATCCTAGTCATGTATATCTTTGCCAACTTAGCACTGGTGTAAGTGGTCTTAGCTGGAATAAAATGTGCTACCTTTGTCAAACGATCAACTACTACCCATATCGAGTCATAGCCTGCTTTCATCCTGGGTAGTCCTGCGATAAAATCCATGCCTATCTTATCCCACTTCCATTCGGGTATCGGCAATGGTTGTAACAATCCTGCTGGGTTCTGATGCTCTGCCTTTACTCTCTGACATACGTCACAAACTGCTACATATGCTGCAATATCCTTCTTCATTCCGGTCCACCAGAATGTTTCCTTTAAATCCAAATACATCTTGGTATTCCCTGGGTGAATCGAATACGGTGAACCATGTGCCTCTTGCAAAATCAACTTCCTGATCTCCGGGTCATTTGGCACATAAACACGGTCTTCAAACCATAGGGTATCGTGCTCATCCTCACGAAATCCCTTTGCTTTTCCTTCGCTCAATTTCTCTTTTATAGCAGCAATCTCCTTGTCAGATTTCTGAGCTTCTCTGATCTTATCCATCAATGTTGACTGAATCTCCAATGCTGCTACATAGCCTCTCGGAACTATTTCCAAACATAGCTCACAAAGGTTTTCTGCTAACTCCTTTGGTACTTCTCCCGTCACTAGGGTGTTGACATGGCTCTTATGGCTCAATGCGTCAGCTACCACATTAGCTTTTCCGGGATGGTAATGCAATCTCATGTCATAATCCCTGATGAGCTCCAACCATCTCCTTTGTCTGAGGTTCAACTCCTTCTGCGTGAAAATGTACTTCAAACTCTTGTGATCCGTGTACACCTCACAATGATTTCCAATGAGGAAATGTCTCCATGTTTTCAATGCATGCACTACGGCTGCTAACTCCAAATCATGCGTTGCATAATTCAACTCACGAGGCTTCAGTTGCCGTGAAGCATACGAAACAACTCTCCCTTCCTGCATAAGCACTGCTCCAAGTCCTCGACGTGAAGCGTCGCAATACACCACATAATCCTTGGTCTGATCTGGCAAAATCAATACTGGTGAGGTGACCAAACATTTCTTCAACTCCTGGAAACTAGCCTCACACTCCTCAGTCCATTTGAACTTAGTATCCTTCTTCAACAATTCAGTCATAGGCTTTGCAATCTTTCAAAAATTCTCAATGAATCTCCGGTAGTATCCTGCGAGTCTAAGAAAACTCCGGATCTCTCCAACTGTTGTTGGTGCTTCCCATTCGGTTACTGTCTCAACCTTAGTGGGGTCAACTGTTATACCCTCTCCGGATATAACGTGTCCGAGGAATCCAACTTCCTTTAACCAAAATTCGCATTTGCTGAATTTGGCATATAATTGATGTTCCCTTAGTTTCTCCAAAACCAAATGCAAATGTTCCTTATGCTCCTCTTCATTCTTTGAATAAACTAGGATGTCATCAATGAACACTACGACGAACTTATCCAAAAACTCCATAAACACTTTGTTCATCAGGTTCATGAAATAAGCAGGTGCGTTAGTCAATCCAAATGACATAACGGTATACTCATACAGTCCATATCTTGTGGTGAATGCTGTCTTAGGTATGTCCTGCTCTCGAATCTTCAACTGATGGTACCCTGATCGAAAATCGATCTTGGAAAACACTTTAGCTCCTTGCAATCGATCAAACAGATCGTTGATCATTGGCAGTGGGTACTTGTTCTTGATGGTTACTTCATTCAATCCCCGATAATCAACAACCATGCTTAATGATCCATCCTTCTTTTCCACTAGAAGTACGGGTGATCCCCAAGGCGAAGAACTTGGGCGAATGTAACCTTTATCCAATAATTCCTTAATCTGATTCTTAATTTCTACCAAATCCTTTGCTGGCATTCGGTATGGTCGCTTCGATATTGGGCCTGTACCTAGCAATAACTCAATCAAAAACTCAATGTCTCTATCCGGTGGCATGCCTGGTAATTCCTCAGGAAATACATCAGGAAAGTCCTTTACCACTGGTACCTCTTCTTGGACAACTCCTGTTAGGCAGTTTACTTGTGTCCTGTTTGGCACATGCCGGGATACATACTTGATCCTTCTTCCTTCTGGTGTGGTAAGCAAAATTGACTTACTAACACAATCGATGTTTCCTCCATACATCGACAACCAATCCATGCCTAATATCACATCCAATCCTTGGGATTCCAATACTATTAGGTCTGAGGGAAACACATAGTTACCAATCCTTAATGGTAACCGATCACACCATCGTCTAGCCATGAACTCCGCTCCTGGTGAGCTTACTAACATGGGTGACCTAAGGGCTTGGGTTGGCAGGTTATATTTATCCACAAATCCCCTTGATATGTATGAATGCGATGCACCAGTGTCAAAAAGAACAAGTGCGGTAAATGACTTAACCAAAAACTTACCGATTACTACATCAGGTTGATCTTCAACCTCCTCCACATTAACGTGGTTCACCTGTCCCCTATTGAAAGGGTTCGGCTTCTTCCCAGAGCTTCCATTGCCATTTCCATTCTGGCCTTCAGGACATTCATTTGCATAATGTCTGGTCTTGGAACACTTGAAACAGGTGACTTGACTCAGGTCTCTCTTGGTTGGGGTCGATGGGGTGGTCCGGTTCTGGCCGTTGCTTCCTCCATTCCCATTACCATTCTTGTGGCCATTATGGTTGTGCGAACTACCTCCTCCATGGGTATGCTGAAACTGAAATCCCGGTTTAGGGGTAAAACGGGGCTTCTGCTGGGCTCCAGAGTTATACTTCCCCTGTCCATACTTCCTCTTACGGTTCTCAATCTGCTGTTGCTTTCCTTCAATCATGATGGCACGATCTACCAACTCCTGGTAGTTGTTGAAACTCGCTACCATCAACTGCATGCTTAGCTCATCATTCAGTCCTTCTAGAAACTTCTCCTGCTTAGCTGCATTCATAGCAACGTCATCTGGGGCATAACGTGCTAACTTGCTGAAATCGTCAACATACTGGCCAACTGTCCTTCCTCCCTGGCGTAAGTTGCGAAACTCACGCTTCTTTAAGGCCATAGCTCCTGCT
This sequence comes from Triticum aestivum, assembly GCF_018294505.1. Classification (NCBI taxonomy): domain Eukaryota; kingdom Viridiplantae; phylum Streptophyta; class Magnoliopsida; order Poales; family Poaceae; genus Triticum; species Triticum aestivum. The sequence goes on along the minus strand of NC_057809.1, from coordinate 587,232,537 downwards.
GAAACATGGGCAGTGCGGAAAGCTTGCTGAAACTGATCCCACGTGACAGTGTCAACTGGGTAAGTGGCTGTGAAATTCTCCCACCATGCTGCCGCGGGTCCGTCAAGCTGGTGTGCGGCAAACTTCACTTTCTCACCATCCGTACATCCTGCAGTGGTCAACTCCCTTCCTATCTTGCGGAGCCAGTCGTCTGCTACTATTGGCTCGGTGCTACTGGAAAACACCGGCGGATTTAGCCTAAGGAAACGGGCTAAGTGGTCAACAGGTGGTGGTGGTGGTGGGTTGTTGTCATTGTTCTGCTGGTTCTGGACTAACATCTGCATCAATTGATTCTGCTGTTGGATCAACTGAGTGAGCTCCGATGGAAATCCATTGTCACGTCTCGGAGGCATCTGAGGGTTTAGAAAAGACGAGAATTGAGAATAGAGTGAGGTCTAAAGGGAAAACACTACCCCAATGCACATGAGCAAATTCACACAAAATCACTTCAATCAATCAATCAAGGGCTTACAAACGATCTAACTATCGCAAAAGTGCTCGAACTATAATGTTTACATGGGGGAATACTACTACTATCTGGTGGTCATCTCGAAATTTGAACCGGTGGAAGACTCCATGCTATCTGCTCCAGCTTCGTCTTGAAAGTCGGGTTCACTTGGATCCGAATCGTCTGGACATGCGACGTACTCGTCTTCCTCCGTGGATACTAACTTCCTCTTGAGTTCTTCAATCTCCTGCTTAAGATCGCCATTGTGTCTTGCTAGAGCTACGATCTCGTCCATGTAGTCCTTGCGTGTAGACTTCAGTTCTCCTTCTAGCTCGATGATCCTTGCCTTTGCATTCTTCAACTCTATCATATCATTGCACATCTAGTTCTCATGGCGTCGAATGTGCTGGTTTAACTCCTGGATGAAAGATGCAATGGATCTATCCTTCTTGGTGCTGACTAACTCCCATTGTTCATCTCGGCGTCCGCAAATCTGGTAGATAGTGTCCTTGAGGTCTTCTTGATAAACTTCTCCAATGCGTCCTATGATGATATGAGCTGCCATGCTCCTTCCCAGACTCCAGGTTGGTGCATTGAAAACACTATCTATGGGTCTCGTGATTGGCGCGAATGTTCTTCCCGGTACGTGAGCTTGAATCTTCCAGCGCTCCTCTTCAGGCAGAGTGGCGTTGAAGGTTCCCGTGAAGCTGGGTAGTCCAATGTTCAGGTACTTGGTGACTTCCTTCAGGTGAAATCCAAAAGGTGTGCCTTCATCCAGTTGAGCGTACTTAATCTTCGCGTGCGTCATCCTAAAAGAGTAGAAAAGATGAGGAGTTAGAAAATGAGAAGAGAGTGGTGTTCTATGGCTTTAACTTAGTGGTCGTGTCCTACAGTCAGCGTGTGCTCTGATACCATTCTCTGTTGTGACCCGACCCGAATGGATCAAGCGCTCTGTGCTCAGGTGTCATCCCTGGATCAGTAATGCTGACACCACACAGTATATATCGAAGGATTTATAGCAGAGTGGCAATCACACACTTATTACATCATTGTCTCAAAGAGAACTTATTACAATAAAAATGGCTTAAGGCCAACTAGTGTCAATAACAGCGGAAGACTTGGAAGATAAATGGGTCCATCAACTCCAACGGCATCACTGAGTATAGAACCACAACCTAAAAGCACCTTACTCGTCGTCTGAAAAGTCTGCAACATGAAAGTTGCAGCCCGAAAATGGGTCAGCACATGGAATATGCTGGCAAAGTAACACATAGAGAGTAATGGAATGAAACAGCTATACTATATGCATATATGGCTGGTGGAAAGCTCTATGGTTACAGTTTTTGCATAAAGCCAGTTTTTCCCTACTGCAAAGGAATAAATTTATTTAACTATCATGGTGGTTGTGAAACATTGAGAATGGTTGACAGCATTCTCAATCCCAATTAAATAATTAAAACCCAACAACATTAATTAGAGTAACATGTTGAGATTCACATAATATTCAAGTACTAGATACTCAAGTTGTCCATAACCGGGGACACGGCTAATCATGATTAGTTTATACACTCTGCAGAGGTTTGCGCACTTTCCCCCACATGACTCGATTGCCTCCGTTTGTTTTCTCGCACTACATGGTGTTTGAGAAACGGATGACCGAGACATAGTCTTTCAGAAGCGCTAGCACCTTACATGTGGGGTAGACCGTACCACCTACAACCCCTACATCTGCTAGTCCACCCCGTAAGAGTTCGCACAACTTAGTCAACTATGCTAGAGCCCATAGTAGCATGTGGCTGCAGACGGAAGTTTCTAGCATGAATTATCTTATGATCCCTTTGAGCCTGGGTGGCGGTCCAAAAAAATAGGCAAGTCCTGATAGACATCAGGTGCCTCAATCCACCCAGATGTGTGTTTAAGTTGCCACCTTAGATAAACCATTAAAATTATCAACTCACATCTGTCATGGATATCACTCACCCAATCCACGTCTACTAGCATAGCATGGCATAATAAGCAAATGTAGAAGTAACTCCCAAAGGTTTCATAATAATACAGGTAATAGGTACTACCTCATCTACTTCCCATCCCACAGTTTAATTAGATCCTAATCATGCAATGTGAGAGGATTGATCTAATGCAATAAAACTGGGTTGTAGAAAAGGTATGATCAAAGTATTACTTGCCTTGCTGATGATTCGCGAGACCTAGGGATTCGAAGTAACAAGCGGTGCAATCCGGGTGATCTATCGCAGACAAACAACAAGCACACAATAAGAACTCATCTAATGCACAGGTAAAACTCGAACAAGAGAACAAACCAGAAGGTTCAACTTAAGAACTCCGGTTGCAAAGAAAGAAAGAAAAAACCGAATAAAGAAATGGAAAACAAACGGCGGAAGAAAACAACTCGGTTCTAGCAAGTTGAAACTAGGTCAAATTTTACCGGGGCAAAAACTTGTTTAAGTTGATTAGACGGAACAACGGTTTCGAAACGAAACTCCAGGCGCTTGAATCACCTGATTCCGATAAACGAGCGAGAAGAAAGACTAGAACAAAGATCGGATCGGAGATCCTGATCGCGGAATAAATCCGACAAGAAGAAAAAGAAGAACGGTTAAACGAACGGACGTTCGTTAACCTAGAAGAATTTGGTGATCACGTTCGTTAGGACGAATGGTCCGGCGAACGGTCCAAAGGCAACTAAATCGGAAAAGAACACGAATCCGATCTAGGGTTTCGGAAGAAAATCGAAACAAAAACCGATCTAGAAAACCGGAACGGTTTAGAGAAGAAAAGAATCAGAACGATTAGAAGAAAACGATCCGAGGAAAAGAAGAGATGCGGCGCGGGGCTACCTCCGGCGAGGTCTCCGGCGAGGGGCTCCGGCGGCAGCGTTGGGCGGCGGCGGCGTGGGCAAGGTGCGGCGGCAGCGGGTGTGGGCAAGGTGCGGCGGCGGCGGGTGTGGGCAAGGGGCGGCGGCGCGGGTGTGGGGTGGCGCGGCTATGGCGGCGGCGCGGGGCTACGCGCTGCTGCTTGCTGCGGCTTAGGAGGAGAGGGGCTTGGGATTTTGATGGGTTTAGAGGGGGGGATTGTTGGGGTATTTATATTGGGGAGGGGAGGGGTTTCTTGGGGTAGGGGACAAGAAATAGAGTAGGAAAAGGAATCCTAGATGAAAAAGAAAACAGAACAAAGGAAAGAGACTAGCCTAGAATCCTAAAAGGATTAGGCTAGAGCAAGAGGCGAGGCAGCGGCCTGGCTGGCGCCTGGCGCACGCGCGCGCAGGGAGCTGGGGTGGCCGGCCGACTGGGCCTTTAGCCCAGGCGGGCGCTGCGGGATTTTTTTTAAACGGTTTCGCGCGCAGAAAAACACAGAAAAGAAAATCTAAAGGAGCACCAAAACTAATAAAGTAAATTTTCCCCGGCTCCTAAAAATGAGCCGAACAAAATGAACTTTACTCCGGGCCTAAAATGCAATTTTTGAAAACGCGCATTTTTTCCTATCCAAATAAAAAGCAAACCAAACTCCGGCAAAACCAAAATTGATCTATTTATTAAATCTTCATTTTTCCTAAATTTGGGAAAGTCATATTATTCCCTCTCTCATATGTTTTGACATCAAAAAATTATTGAAGATAAAATAAATAAATCAAATGATCCTCTTTTCAAAATTTGAGAAAACTCAAATATGAAAATAATGAAATCTCCAACTCTCTCCGAAGGTCCTTGAATTGCGTGAAATTTCTAGGATCGGGAAAAAATGCAAGAAAATATGACATGCATGATGATCTAGTGTATAACATTCCAAATTGCAAATTTGGGATGTTACAATTATTTATTTAAAAAATTAGTAAACAATCAGGGTGTAGAAATGAAAGGCACCGATCGGGTGTCTGAAGCGATGCCTCGAAAGGATAATAATATGAAGCATGCCTCAGTCGGGCGTCTGAGCGACACCACATAAAGGGCTTATATATGTAAAAGGGATAACAAGCATGCCACAGTCGGGCGTCTGTGCGACACCACAAAGAGGGCTTATAAATAAATGAAACAACAAACATGCCACAGTCGGGCGTCTGAGCGACGCCACATAAAGGGCTTATAAATAAATGAAACAACAAACATGCCACAGTCAGGCGTCTGAGCGATGCCACATAAAGGGCTTATAAATAAACATAATCACTGTGAATATCCAGGAGGTGGTACCGTCCCAGGGATATTCATTGTTTCAACCAATGCAAACGGTTAGTCCATAATGATAATAATCATAACCATCATATATCACAAGTCATAATCATTATTCTGGTTTAGTAGTTTCTCCTCCGAAGACCGACACTAAGAACGACACTTGACCCATCCCAGACTGTAGTCCTTAACCATGGACACGGCTATTCGAATAGATTTAATATCTCTGCAGAGGGTGTACTCTTTACCCACGAGTAACGGATTCCTTTAGTCCATCGGGACTAATTCCGTCTACGGTCTTTTAATTGAAAACACACCTAACCGCACACACCAGCCAAACTCACCGGTGTCTGGAATCACCCTTGACACCTGTTAACCAAAACTCTAAGTGGGGAGGCTATAACCTTGACGTAGCATGGGATCACAAAATTTATACCGCGCGCAAACTGGGGGAGCTACACCCTTCGGCTACAACCGAAAACACCCATGCCCCCGGACCAGGTGGCATGCCTACCGATGGCCTCCGGTATCTTCCACCATGGCCTCTCTGTATGGTGTGTGCTAGGAAAGGGGTTGACAACTTACTGAACCGTACCCTACTTGTGGCAGGGACAAGTGGTAGTACGAAACAAGTATGGGGGGTTACCAGAACAAGACTCTATCTATGGTCGACTCAAGAGGTTTAAGTATTTCCTGCATGGTTAGCTCAAGAGTAATGTTTCATATCCATCAGACACAACCACCACTCATCATACCTCCCCTACCCCACCGGTCATAACCGTCTTGACGAGGGACAAGCTCGTGTCTACCCAAGACAGCGACTTTCCAGGATCCTTCCCGGTAGGCATGAGGGCATATGAGGGTGATTGCTATCACAAGTATATCCATTTCCAACAGCAAGCATTTTCGTTATGCACTCAATGCGTATGATCATATCGTCTCATAAAAATAACTAATGCTCCATGTCGAGGTGGGGTTATAACCGTATCAAACAACCCACAAAATATTATGCCAGGGTTCAGAATGCTTGCCTTCAAGGTGTGGAGAGACAGGGTGTATTCCAAAACTTTGAAAGTTTTATCCTCCCTCCAACAAATCCTATTTTTGGAAATATTTAAATTAACAGATAGTTTGAAAACAGTACAAAAAAGTTGCTTGGAATTTTTTTAAATAAATATGAAAATAAACTAGACAATATTTGAGAAACGACAGAAAAAGAATCAAGTCGTTTGGATTTATATTTGAAAAGTTATAGCCAGTCAAAGTTTAGTCAAATCTGTTTTTAAAATAAAACAGAAAAAAGGGAAAACGTTCCGGGCAGAATACATCTTTGAAGCAGGGGAGACGTACTCGGGGGTTTGCACTTCCACTTAAACCACGTGGAGGCAGGGCTGGGTCTCTGCCAGTGGGTCCAGGGGCCCACTGGTCAGGTTTGACCAGTCCATCTCTCCCTCCTCTTCCTCTGCCCGAACGGAGGCGAGGCAATGGCGATCAACGCCGGTGAACGGCGGCTCCCCGCGGGCTCCAAAGGGTCGGGATGGATCCACAAGACCGCGGCGGTCCTCCCGGTGGTCGTTGGGTCGGCGGGGGTGGAGGGAGTCGCCAGCGGTGAGCTTCGTGGCGGATGAGGCTTCGAGAGCAAAGTGGGTTTGGGGCTATGGTGGTTCCCGATCAAAATCGAGCAGGGGGATGGGTTCACGGGAGGAAGAGAGAGCTTCTGGTGAAGAGAGTGGAGAAGGGGAGGCCCTGGTGGCGCCGGAGTGAACGAGGTAGTGGCGGCGGCCGTGGTTGCCGGAGAAGAAGAAGACGACCACTCTTGTCTTTCTACTGCCACGGGAGGGTCAGTGAGGGAGTGAGGGAAGTTGCTTGAGGGCTTGACGAGCTCGGGGCTTCTTATATAGGCGAGCAGTGGCGGTTCTGCAGCGGCCGCGGATAAGATCGCCGGCGACCGCCATTCTATAGCAGCAGGGGGACGTAGCGGGGCTGAGGATGGCGGCAGAAGCTAGTAGACGAGCGGGTTCTGCACCAAGGGCGAGCTGGCGCGTGCTCGTGGCTTGGGCGGCGCCGTCCTCGCCAGAAACTCACTGTGGCCAGCCACTAGCTGCCGTGGCCGACCTGACGACAGCGCGGTGGGGCTCTCGGTGCAGCTTGGAGCATTCTGGTGAGTGGATGAGGTCGAGGGGTGCGGCTCTGCAGGCGAGTAAGGGCCGGGGCGCGACACGGCGACCCGAGCGCACGCACGCACGCACGAGCGGCATGGTTTCAAGAACCAAAAATGCTCCAATGAGTCCAACCTCCTGGACTTAAGGGTTTGGTATGGTGTACTACAAGCAAAATTTAATAGGGATGCAGTACAATTCACCAAGCTGGACCAGAATGAAAAAGGGGTTGATTCACACAATTTTTTTCAAAGAACATAAAAGGGTTTTTGCATAAAGTATAATAATATACTCCGATTAACATCCCATAATTTTGGTGGAAACGATAATGAAATATTTAAAGGGGTTGTAGTGCAAAATTGCTCTCTGGACCAGATTTGTAAACATGGTGTAGAGCCCAAAATATTAAATGAATGAAATATATTTTTGCATAAAAGTGATTTAAAAACATCACATGACATCTCCAAATTTTGGTGAAAATTTTAAATGAATTTATCAAGAGGTGGTAGTTCAAAAAGAGCTCCAAACCAATGAAAAATCATTTTAAGGAATAAAGCTCGGAGGCAAATAATAATGCAAATAAATTCCACTGATAATAGAAATGCTTTTCTTGAAAGGGCAAACAAGTCCAATAATATATTTGGAAAGTTCTTCACTTGAGGTAAAAACTCCGAAATAATAAGGTAAAGAATGGCCCTAAAACCAAAAGAAAAGCCAGAAAATAAAAGTTTAAATTTCCTGGCAAAATTTTAATTAATAAAACAAGGTTAAAAATTTTTGGGTGTCACAACACTACCCCCCTTAAAAAAATCTCGTCCTCGAGATTTTCTAAGAGTCGTTTTGAAAATAATTGCTCCTATCAGCTGAAACCAAACAGATTACTCATAGCACATACTTGGGTACATCGCATAAGTTGCAGTACATAAATAAACATAGCTATGACGTTTACATTGAAAATAGTAAAAGGATAGGATCCCAAGAGAACGTCTCTGGTATTGGGGCACACTCCTCTTCTATCGCGGGAAGCGGGTTGATCAGTCGATGTATGCGTCTCTCTTGGTCGGGTCTCAGTGGTCTGCCGATGGAGATCCGAGGATTTAAATCAGCGAGGCTCTGGAGATAACCCATTACTCACTGGGTCAAATGCTCTTGGGCGATGACGTACTGGACAAGGTTGGCTAGTACTGGGTCTCTCTCAACTCGTCCATCGGGGAAGGATGCTACTTCTCCGAGTGCTGCACGGCTCGGAAAGTAATAATACCCTCGTTCGCTGGCATAGGGCACCGTGAACTGAAGGCGAACAATCGCTTCGTGTGCAGCCGCTTCTATGGCCATCTGTGGAGTTGGCATATTTTTCCCTAGGAAGGAGACTTCCGTCGGGTCTTGGTTTGAGTCTACGGGAGGGATGTGCACTACTGCCCAATATTTCGAGGTGGAAGAGGTGATCCTCAACTTGAGCAGCTCGTACTGGGGTGGCTGGGTAGAACCCATGGTACTGCAGGTAAAGTCCCACAATATTTTAACAAAACTACCCGGGGTTGCATCTGGGGTTCTCAGATAAATGACAAGAAATGGTTGCGAGAGTTGCGCACAAGATGAGGGGTACTCGGCATGGTCACGAGGTGGCCTCTTATAAAGCAACTGGGCTGGGTTATTATCGCGGTGAGAGGCACTAGCTTGCTGGTTCTACTCTCATGGGGGTCGGGGTCAAAGCCACATATACACACATCTCACAGAAGTGACGTGTCACTGTGGGTGCCGTCGGGGTTGGTTTTGGTAGCTATGCCCGGAATTAAAAATGCAGCCGTACACCAACACAACTACTATTTAAATTAGGGGCGCATATGCAGACAACATAGCGGTGATACAAGGTCACAAAGTTACAGGTTGTGGACATACTGAGACTCGGTACTACTTGAGTGACTTAGTCCACCTCGTTTATATCTAAGCGGGCGTGCCTTGTGGATGCCGAGGCTTCTCCATTAGCTTCACCGTCGGGGTTAGCCGGAGGGGGTTGAGGAACTGTAGGGTCGGGGTAGCGATGGTGACCATCACGTGGATTGTTGGCCACAATCCCGTTGGAGTGGGTTCCCAAAAGGCGACGAAGCACTTCTGGGGGCATCAAAGTACCTTGGTTGATGGCTGGGGCTGACCTCAAGGTCTCGATCGGTTGTCCGAACAGCACAACTGGGTTGTCGGTGTCGGGCTCATCTTCTCTTCTCGCCGGGGCTCGGCGGACTAGTTCTCCACGAGTTGCGATCAGATAAAGGGTGATCTGATCGAATAGTCACTCTAGTGCACTTACATAGCATACCAGATGCAGTAATGCAGGGTCTGTCTCGTGGTCTCCGTTAGCAACTTGGGGTGGTCTACCATACCTGTCGGTGTCAAAACCGGTAGATCTCGGGTAGGGGGTCCCGAACTGTGCGTCAAGGCCGATGGTAACAGGAGACAAGGGACACGATGTTTTTACCCAGGTTCAGGCCCTCTCGATGGAGGTAATATCCTACTCCTGCTTGATTAATATTGATGATATGGGTAGTACAAGAGTAGATCTACCACGAGATCAAGGAGGCTAAACCCTAGAAGCTAGCCTATGGTATGACTGTTGTGTATGGAGTTGATTGTCCTACGGACTACAACCCTCCGGTTTATATAGACACCGGATAGGGTTAGGGTTACACAGAGTCGGTTACAATGGTAGGAGATCTTGAATATCCGCATCACCAAGCTTGCCTTCCACGCCAAGGAAAGTCCCATCCGGACACGGGACGAAGTCTTCAATCTTGTATCTTCATAGTCCAGGAGTCCGGCGAAGGTATAGTCCGGCTACTCGAACACCCCCTAATCCAGGACTCCCTCAGTAGCCCCTGAACCAGGCTTCAATGACGACGAGTCCGGTGCGCAGATTGTCTTCGGCATTGCAAGGCGGGTTCCTCCTCCAAGTCCTTCATAGAAGATTGTAAACACCAAGAATAGTGTCCGGCTCTACAAAATAAGTTTCCACATATTGCCATAGAGAGAATAATATTAACACAAATCAAATCTGCTGACGTATTCCGCAGTGCGTCATCACACTACGGCCAAGTTCTTTACACAAATCGTTTTTACTTTTCCACCTCAGCATGTTTTGCGAGGCGGTTTCCTTGGCACGTCTTGTCAAAGCAGAGATCGTGTGCCCTTTTTACGGGATTCTCATCAATACGGACGTGGGTAACCCAACCGCGCCATTTACCATGGCGCTTGGGAGGCAAGCGAGTTTTATTAGGCAGGTGGGGACGCATAACCGCATCCGCCCATATAAGGGGATAAGGATCCACCTTTTTACCTACGCCTTCTTCCTCCTTTGCCAATCCATCTCTTGAGCACTCAAGCTCCAGCGCCCAAGCCCGCATTTCCCACCTCAACCTTCTCCAGCAATGTCCGGAGCGGGAGGCAAGTGGATGGTCTCCTCCGTCACGAAGGTCCAAGTAAAAAAGCTAAGGAAGGCCGGATACCTGTCCAAGGACATCCCGCACCAGCTTCCCGAGAAGGGGCAGCTTCTCCCCACCCCACGGCCCCATGAGAGGGTAGTGTTCCTTCCCCACTTCCTCCACGGACTGGGTTTTCCACTCCACCCATTTGTCCGGGGACTCATGTTCTACTATGGCCTGGATTTCCACGATCTGGCCCCGAACTTCATCCTCAACATCTCGGCGTTTATCGTCGTGTGCGAGGGTTTCCTCCGCGTCCGCCCCGATTTTGGCCTCTGGCTCAAGACCTTCAACGTCAAGCCCAAGGTGGTGCGCGGCAACCAGGCGGAGTGCGGAGGCGCCATGGCTGGCAAGATGGCCAACGTCCTCTGGTTCGAGGGCTCCTTTGTGGAGACCCTAAAGGGGTGGCAAGCCGGGTGGTTTTACATCACCGAGCCACGCGATCTGAAATGGGTCGTAGCCCCCGAGTTTCGATCCGGACCCCCCACGCGGCTTATGTCCTGGAAAGAGACGGGCCTGTCGTGGGGTAACAAAGAAGAGGTGATCGGACTGAAGACATGCATCCAGTCCCTGGTAAACAAGCCAATCCGGCTTGTCAATGTAGTCCAGGTCATGCTCGTTCGTCTGCTCCTCCCGTGCCAACAACGGGACTTTAATTTGTGGAAGTTCGACCCGGCGCAGCACCAAACCCTCAACAGGCTCTTCGACACGACGTATGAAGACGTCTGGAAGGTGCTAATCAAAGGCGCCGAGGCCCCAACATCCGCTTCCGAGGACCGCGGATACAGCACGCAGCGTCACGCTAGTGAGGTAAGCTATCTTTACCTTTGACAGGATATTAAGCTCTTTTTATTTTTTCATAGTTTGACTCTACGTGGGATCTAAACTCCCTTACCTTTGACAGGCTTGGCGGGCGATATCCGGACCAATTAACTGTCTGGCTCCCTTGCCCAAAGACCCAGCCCCTGCTCTCCTAGTGAAGCTGCTGGTCCCGGCACCTTATGTGGTGCCGGAGAAGAAGTTCAAGAAGAAGAAGACCACGGGGACTCAAAAGAGTGCCCGTAACTTGGTGGTGTCGGGCTCATCGTCCGACGAGTCTGAGACGCCCTCTTCCCGTGAAAACGAGGAGGAGGAAGAAGAAAACTCTCCCCCCCCCAAGCGGAGGGAGGAGAGAAGAGAAAGGCCGCCCCTTCGGGGGAGGCCGAGGGGTCTAGGAAGAGGAAGACCCCTCCGCCGGACTACTCCCCCGACGCCGGAGAAGGCAAAGAGGAGTGGCCGAACAGGGCCAAGCGTCCGGCGAAATCGTAAGTTCGGATATCAGAGTAACTCATGATGTTCCTTTGGTGCACAGCTTTCCCTAATGTTGATCATAATTATGCAGCCCACCCCGGGCCGAACTCGACGATTCGTCGAGCGGCTCCCTGGATTCGTCGGACATGAATTCAGTTCCGCCCGCTGTTTCCCCCCGCACTGCTGACGACGCCGAAGTGGCGTCACGACAAGCTCCTGGGCAGGAGGGGGTGGTCCTGGAGGAGCCGCAAGGCAACCTCCTGGACTCCAGGAGTAGAGGGGACAAGACCCCCCAGGGCTCCAAGTCCGGCTTTGAGCCGGACACCGCGTCGGAAACTTCAACAATTCCGGACCGCGGTAGGCGAACTCCTCCCAAGAGGAGAAAGCCTGCTGCGCCAGCGGCCTTCGTCCAACCGGAGGCGCCGGACAATCTGCTGGAGGTGCTTGACGGCGCCTCCATTGACGAGGAGCACCGTACTATTATGAGTACGGTGATCCAGAGGGTTCAGTCCGCCAAGAGCGGACTGACTGAAGCTTGCGCTAGCCTTCTAACAGGCTTCGAGGTAAGTAAAAATATATAAAAATATTACCGCATAGACAGTAGCCCCTGATGCTCTGTTTGGCGTTCGGAAAGAAAAGCCGAATAGAGGATCTATTTAAATTTCGCAGGAGTCTAACAAAAAAGAGTCAATATGCGTATGCAGGCTTCGCTGCTATCCACCACCGCACTGACTGCGAAGGTGGGTGTCCTGAAAGAGGACCTCGGGCGGACTGAGCAAGAGCTCGGCCTTGCCAAACGGCATCTCGAGGAAAAGGAAGGTAAGAAATACCCTACAGAAAAACACTACACCACAACACTTCATTGGGGGCAGTTAACTGCCGGGAGAAAAACCTATTTAAGGGCAAACTAACTGCCGGGACATGTGTTACTGCCGCTAGAAGCGTGTTAGGGCGGTACAACTGCCAGGAGAACTTTAATAACAATGGCATATGCACTGCCGGTACACTTTACGACACAAAATCAGCCGGGAGAACAAAATCTCGGCCCATAATCTGCCGGCCCATGCCGGAGACCGTCTTTGGCGAGAAACGGGAAAACGGCCCTAATAAGCGCGCGCCAGAGAGGAAAAAAGCGCGCGGCTTGACGAATATTTTGGCCCATTGAGAAATACTAGCACCGGCCCTCCCACGACCAGATCCACAACACGCCACCCCCAAATCCCCTGCATCCAGCAGATCCCCCGCCGCCGCCGCCCTGAAACCTAGCTAGTTCGCGCACCGCGCAACCGCCTCTGTGCTCGACCACCGCGCGCCAGCGTAGCTCCCCTGCCCCCACCGCCGGCGTAGCCCCTCACCGCCGCAGCTCCTCTGCCGTCGCCCTCCACTGGACCGCAAGCCGCCGCTGCCCCCAACTATCCACCACCGGCGGAGGCCCTCCAACTAGCAAACCGCTGCCGCCATCGCCCCCCATCACGCGTGGCAGACACTCCGCCCCTCTGCCGCCCCAAGAGCCACTGCATCCTGCTGCCGTGGTCACCCCACTCCAGAGCGGCACCTCCGAGCACCCCGTCGGCCACCATCGTCATCGCCAAGCCACACCACCGGCGGACACCATCCTCCGTGGAAGGGCTTCGTCGCAGCAACTACGTACTACGCTCGTGCACTTCCTCCCCGATCAGGCTTCACCAAGCATCAAGTGACGGGTCCGCCTCCTCCACAAGCCCCCGAAGCAGCAGACCACGTGTTGGCCCTCCTCTCCAGCGAGCAGCTTTGCCTGCTGAACATCCTTTCCCTGGACATCGCTGCCTCCTGTACTTCATTGGACAGGTGAGGTTTGGTAGCAATTTGTGTGCCTTCTTTTGTTCTGAATGTGCAGCACTGAACTATTCTGTCAGTTAGAACAAAACATCAATTTTTTATTGCTTTGGTGTAATAACAGCAAAAAACAGATTCATTTAATTTGGGATGAAAGAAAGCTAGTTTTAGAGTTCATTTGTAGCCCTTCAGAACACTGCTACTGTTATTACTGAACGAACAAGTTATTACTGATGCTTTGGAGTTCATTTGTAGCCCTTCAGAACACTTCTGCTGCAAGTGCAATGTTTATACTGAACTTTTTTCTTGTCTACGAACAAAAACTGCTACTGTTATTAGCCCTTCAGATCAAAGAACAGGGACCATTGGTGATTAACAAGTGCATAGCTTAATTAGATTCGTTGACACCTGACTAAGTTGTTTCATTGAGCTTTGCAGTTCATTTAATTTGAGATGAAATAAAGCTAGTTATTTAAGTCTGTTTGTTTAGTTGATGCCCCAAAGTAGTACCATATTTGTTTGTGCTTTGCGAAATAAGAGATGTGGACAGAACAGGTGCTATGCTTTTATGACATATATGACATTCTTGCTGCTATTTTGGTTTTTGTATTTTCTTAAATTACATGTTTCGGCTAATTATATTCTATTGTGTGATGGCATTTCTTCTTCGTATTGTATTTCTTGTCGCCTGTACTAGATATTGATGATATGCAATGTGTTACTATATTTTTTCATTAATACAAGTAAACTTTCTTTCACATGTTAGGCAATTTTAGTGAAACTGGTCAAGAATGGACAAGAGTTGGATGGATAAAGCTAGAAATACACAAGCATATATAGACGGGGTAGAGAAATTCATAGATTTTGCTTTTACTCATTCAGCAAGAGGGAACACTATACTATGTCCTTGTAGAATTTGCTTGAACTGTTGTTGGTTTGAAGCTAGTGTTGTCTATGAGCACTTGTTATGCGATGGGTTTATTAGTGGGTACAAAAGATGGATATATCATGGGGAGGCATCATCACCTCTTGCATCCGAGAGTGACCATGATGAGGTTCAACCTGATAATTTTCAAGAGGAGATTGACCTAGATGACTATGATGAGATGCTTGAAATGATTCAAGATATAGCACATCAAAATGGGGATTTTAGTGATAGTAGTGGGGAGGATCCAAGTCACCAGGATGCTGAGCCTGAGGGCGTCGACCCTTTTCTAGAGAAGAAAAAGAAGAAGATGAAGATGCTTTCCGACAATTCATAGCTGATGATAGGGAGGAGCTTTATCCAGGGTGCACAACCTTCTCAAAGCTACGTTTCGTTGTTAGGTTACTCCATGCAAAATCTCTTGGAGGTTGGAGTGATAAAAGTTTCGACATACTGCTAGAGTTGCTAAAAGAGGCCTTTCCAACAGCAAAGCTACCCAAAATTTTTATGAAGCTAAGAAGATGATAAAATGCCTTGAGCTTGGTTATATAAAAATTCATGCATGTGAGAATGATTGCATTTTGTTCTAGAAGGAACATGCAAATAAGGATATTTGTCCTACATGCAAAACTTCTCGGTGGAAATCTGAAGAGAATAGTCTTGATGGGAAACATGTACACAAGGTCCCAAGGAAGGTTCTTCGTTATTTTCCAATAAATAAGAGGCTACAACGCCTTTTTGTGTCCCCAAAGAGTGCAGCGGACTGCAGATGGCATGCTGAAGAACGTACAAGAGATGGACTTATAAGGCATACAGCGGATGCACCTGTTTGGAAGGACTTTGATGGCAAATATCCAGATTTGGCTAAAGATAGTCGCAACATGAGGCTGCTTGTAGTATCTGATGGTTTTAATCCATTTAGGACAATGAAGTTATCCTATAGTATCTGGCCTGTTGTAGTAATTCCGTTGAATCTTCCTCCTTGGTTGTGCATGAAGCAGCATAATTTCATCCTCTCTTTGCTAATTCCTGGTCCAAGGTCACCTGGGGGAGATATAGATGTCTTTCTTGAACCACTTATTGATGTTTTGAACTCACTTTTTGAGGAGGGTGTTAGAACCTATGATGCCTCCACCGGTAAACCCTTCAATCTGCATGCTGCTGTATTGTCAAGTACATCAGACCTCCCAGGCTTATGCACTCTATCCGGGATTGTAACCTCTGGTGAATTTGGCTGTCCATTGTGTGGCTCACATACTTGCTCTCTTCGCTTGAAGGAAGGCAAGAAATTTTGCTATATGGGTCATCGAAGGTTTCTTGATCCTAACCATGAATACAGATTTGATGAAGAAGCCTTTGATGGTGTGGAATTAGGGACAACACCTGTACCACATACTGGAGAGGAAGTTTTGGCCCTCACTGAAAATATGAAGACTGTTTTTGGAAAGGACCCTTCCGGGAAAACAACCACCAAGAAGCGCAAGGTTGGCGAACCACCAATGGTTCGGAAAAGAAAATCCATATGGTTTAGGTTGAGATACTAGAAAGACTTGCTGCAGCCTCATAATCTTGATGCAATGCCCATTGAAAAGAATGTATGTGAAAATATAATTAACACACTTCTATGCATGGATCGAAAATCAAAAGATAATTATAGCTCTCGTAGAGATCTAGAGAATCTTGGAATAGGAAAAGCTCTCCAACCTGTCCCAGTAGGTGAACAATTTGATTTGCTTGCTGCACCCTATGCAATGGACAATGAAAAGAAGAAACTGTTTTGCGAAATTTGTAAGGAAGCTAGGTTCCCTGATGGTTGTGCATCTGATATACGCCGGAATGTCCTTGTGAAGCAGAAAAAGATCGTTGGGCTGAAGAGCCATGACAATCACACTCTTTTGCAGCAATTGCTTCCGCTAGCTATTCGGAACACATTGCCAAAGGAAGTCGGTGTTGCCTTGGTTCGTGTCAGCAGATTCTTCAAGCAAATATATTCTCCTGTCATTAGCATAAGTGACATGGAGAAGCTAGAGGGAGAAATAGCTGAGACCTTGAGCATTCTTGAGGCCATATTTCTGCCATCATTTTTGATCTTATGGTTCACTTGATGGTTCATCTTCCAACCCAAGTGAGGCTAGGGGGCCCAGTAAAGTACAGCAGCATGTACCCAGTAGAAAGGTCATCCCTATAAACCTATTTTCTTGGTATCATATGGTTTCTTACTCTTCAAAATAATCTGATATATGTTACCTATATACTATATAGGTATAATATGAAGCTAAAGGGGTTTGTTCGTACCAAGAGCCACCCCGAGGGGTCAATTGCAGAGGGCTATGTGTCAATTCTAATGTGCTATAAAATTTCTTTTCAGGAAAAAAATGGAAAAAGGAAGAGACGAAGACAATGCTGAAGAACGAGAGGAAGAGAGGCTAGCGAATCTTAAAGCAAGAAATAATGAGGATTTTGCACGATTTGGGTCTTTCAGATTTGCAGATGCTAACGAAGTTTCTGGAGGCAAAGCCAGTCAGCGCTAAACTAAAAGAAAGAAGGTGATATAACATGTTTCTATTTGGTTATTGCATCTATTACTTCAGTTTTACATATCTTGTTTCGTTATGTGTAGAGCACCGTAGAAAAGCCCGCTGTTGAAGTAACTCGAGTTCTTAGGTCCCAAATGACTAGAGATGTTGATGACATGCCAAGTGATAACATTGAAGAGCATGAAGGTACATAGCTATTTTCCATGTTAGTTAAAGGATGATATATAGCCTACTAACTATTTTCCATGTTTAGACCATGAGTTGGTTCAAGAAACGAAGGGGAAGAAGGGAAAAATATGCACTAGAATGCACAATGTGTAAGATAGATTGGGGACAGTCCCACCAATCCGTGTGGAGTACAATGGTGATGGACAACCAATTGGGGAAAATGCATCGGAGTTTTCAAACTTCATCTCCACACTTGTGAAAAGTAAAATATCTCTTGGGCATAATGATTGGAGAAAGGTTGATGTTGAGGAGAAAAATCATTTGTGGAAAACCTTAAAGGTAGGATCTATAATCTATGATTTCTGCTATAACTTGCCCCTTTATCTCTAGATGACTTGTAGTATAACTTTCCCTTTATCTAATACATCACCTTACACTCTCCATTTACACTTGCTTGAAAGCAGATGTACTATGTTGTGGATGACAAACTGAAGGATGGGTAATGGGAAGCGCTGCAAAGAAATGGAGGGATTTCAAATCTGAGTTGAAGACTTTGTATTTTGATGAGAAGATGACCGATGAGGAACTTCAAGTTGTCCCAGATAACAGAGTTAGCCCAACTGATTGGAAAGAGCTTGTTGCTTTTTGGAAAACTGAAGCAGGGAAGGTACGCTGCAAGAAAATATATGTGTAGTTTCCTGCAGTTTTGCTCTAATTTACAATTCATTGAATCAATATTTGTAGCAACGTAGCGAGCAAGGAAGAAAAAATCAAATGGAGATGGAATTATTGCATACATCAGGCAGCAAAAGTCATGCCCGTGTTTCTCATGAAATGGTATATAATGATCTTACATAACTCTATTTTGCACCGTTTCTTGATTGTTATGAACTAATTGTAAGAAAATGAATGTAGCATAAGAAGAATGGATACCCCCCTCAGAGACATGAACTATTTATAGAAACACACACGTGCAAGAAGACTGGTGCCCCTTCAAGTGTGGCTGCAGCAAATATGTTTGTAAGTATTTGAGTTGCAACAATCTTTAGGCTTTGTACTTGTTAGTTTTTTCTCTAGAACATTGGGGTTATAGTCTTTAGTAGACACTATGCTGCTGATGTGTTCATGGATCATATGTTCGGTCTTGTAGAAAAAGATAGAAGAGAAGTCAAATGAGCGTCCAAAACTTTTAGAAAAAAGCATCAAGCAAGGTGACCTCTTCTCGGATGTCGCGGGAAAGGAGAGGAATGGGTATGTGAGGTGTATAGGTCTAGGACCAAGTGCTGCAGGTTTGGGCATGCCAGGTACTAGAAAGCTGAAATCCATGAAGCTTCAAATGGCCGAGGAAGAAGAAAAAGAAGCTCTACAATCAAATGCAATTCTTGTCGAGCGTGTAGATAAAATGGAGCATAATTTCCAAATAGTAGTTACAACTCTGAAGGATGAACTTCAACAAATGAGGAGACTGTTACAATCAAATGTGCAGCAAAATATTCAGTTCAATCCAGACTATGACTTGTCTCACTCTGGATATGGATATGGATATCGACATGAGGGTGGATATGAAGGTGGATATGGAGGTGGCCATGGAGGTGGATATCGACATGAAGATGGATATGAAGGAGGATATGGAGGTGGATATGGACAGGAAGGGGGGTATGAACATGAAGGGGAGTATGAGCATGAAGAGAGTGCAGAATCTGCCACCCGCAGCCATGAGGTGCGGCAAGAGAAAGAAGCAACCATTTTGCATAAGAAGGCTCAAGAAGCACTCTTGCAAAAGAAGTTAACAGCACCCACTCAGAAAAACTTTGTACTTTCTAGTACCGCTCTACATGAGGTGCTGCAAGAGAAGGAATCAACCATTTTGCAAAAGAAGAAGGCAACAGGGCTCACACAACAAAGTAAGGATGTGGCACTTCATCGCCACAAGATGGCACCAAGCAAGGAAGTTTCAATCACACAAAAAAACCAGCAGGTTAGATGGTACTTTGTTTATATTTTGTTGCTCTTTCTTGTTTAGACAAAGACACTTTTGCTTATATGAGTTCTTTTTCATGCTTACTCAGAAAGGAAAGGATGTGATCTTGTACAATGTTTATCGAGATCATAGTATCCCAGTGGCAAAAGCAACCATTCTATCAATTGATCGTAGAAAGGTGGTAGGTGGTCAGGAGCTTGGCTCTGAATATTGTGAGGTTGCCGTGAACTATGTAATAAAAAGGGATGCTATACTACCTCGTGTTGTTGGGAACATGACCACCATGGGGCAAGTTCAAGGGCGATGTATCCCGTGGCCATACAAGCATGTGAGCTTTTGTTCTTATTTTCTTATGATTAAACTTACCAATGATTATGATGGTTGATTGCTGAAAAAGCTTTGCTTCTATGTATGCAGTTGGAAGTGGACAAGTCTATGGAAAAAGCAGGAATGCGACCACAAGCAGGCTGAGGAGGTAATATACATGTTTCTCTTGGCTGCTATGTGGGTGATGTTGACTTGCACTTTTATATGATGCAGATTGCAAGGAGTTTGGTACCTTCACAAATAGGAATGAGTATTCTAGCAACAGGACCATATTTAGTCCCTGATCGCACATGGCCTGTTTTTTAGATGCATGCCAAGTAGTATATACTTCTACCTTATTTCTAAATTGATCAGTCTCCATTAAAGTTTCACAACTTAAGGTTGAAAAATATTCATTTTGGTTTAATAATATAATAGATAGATGCTGCCAATTCTTGATAAGTGGTCACTTTAGTCGATAACTTGGTATACATGTTTACCTCTACCTCTAGAGTGAGGTTTATATTTACCCTTTCCAACAATTGCATGTTAACTTGGTATACGTGTTGCTTATGTCCTGTTCTGGAATGGCATCGAGCCAATTACTTGCAGAATCATCAGCCTTCCCTTTATCAAGCCCAATACTTGCAGAATCATCAGCCTTTTCTTTCTTATTTTTCTTGGCAGTTGACATAGTTGATGCTTTCTTAGGGGTAGCTTTCCTAGCCTCCTGTTGTTCTTTGGTTGGTTTAGCTAATCAAGATCTTCAGTGTGTACAGCATGTTAGATGCATCCAATTTTTGAAACATGTGAATAGTTTACCATCCAAACATGATGTTATTAGTATCTCTGACGTGATTCTTCTATTGTATTATTGTCCTGTACTGCTGTGATGATGTGACTATATCAGATTGTTTTGGTAATTTGCTACTGAAATATTGATCCCTTCATGCTTTGTTCGATAATACTTGGCTGCACGTGAGCAATATTACTGTTCCTGTATACTAGACGAGGCATAGGCGTATAGTTTGGTTTGTCAAAAAATTGCCAGTTTGTACTATGGTGTATTCTTTTGTACATGTGTCATATTATTCCTTGAGATGCAAAGAATGACTACTCTCCAGGTCTTTGTAAATGTTCCTTGAGTTTAACTGTAGCATGTCAAGTTCAATGTTAATTTAAATTCTCAAACGAGAGCTCCCTATTGAGTATCCTATCTGTTGCAGGTTTCCCAAAGGTACACAAGTCAAATGAAGGTTTGGAAGATTTTCAAGCTCCTGAAGATTTGGAAGACCTACAATAGTTGGTGGAGTGTTTATGTAATATGCTTGTTTACTTTTGTGATACCTGGACACACTTGCTCCGCTCATTTTGCTGGTTGTTAAGCCGTTCTGCTCATTTTGGTTGTGTGGCACACCCAGAAACATGTACTTCTCCATTTGTCGTACTATTTACTTTTGTTGGTTGTGTGGCACATTTTAAAACATATCTGCACTGTACCTTTTGTGGCACAACCTCCTTATATGTATATTATGGTTATATATGTTTATCCAATGACGTTTTAAGGTTCTGGATGAGGCCTGATATTATTTTGATTCAAGTGTGTGGATGAGACATATACGACTTTGATTGAAGTATATAAATTGTACGTGTGATATGCCCTGATTGACTGAACATACTAAATGGATATTACATAGGGGATGCCCAGAACAATTAGGTAGTGAAATCTACATACTGGCAAAATAACTGCCGGGTCAACACTCTTCTGCCGGCAGTTTGACTGCCAGTAACTGATATTCCACGTGTCTTGGCTAATCTGCCAGGAGAAACGAAACTGTCGGCAAATAAATGCACTAGGGCAGTAGGACTGCCGGGAATATTTTATCTGCCGGGACAAGTAATCCCCGGCAGCCGTTCTCGTGGCAGTTCTATCTGCCGGGAGAAATACTATCCCGGCAGATAGTGTGCCGCTTGAAGTGCTTTCTCACGGCAGTTTACATGCCGTTGCATCAGTGTTGTGGTGTAGTGAAAGGTGCCTATAGAGAGGCGTGATTGCCAAAAGATAACAGGATTGTACTGCTTATTGTAGGGGCCACAACTAAGGTGGCGACCCTCAAGCAGGTGCTATCTGAGGCCGAAAAGAAAACGGCCGAGGAGCGCACTGAGCGAGAGAGACTTGGGGCTCAGGTCGGCGAGGTGCAGCAAGAGCTGCAGGCTCTCATGAAAAAACATGAGAGCTTGGAGCTTGAGTCAAAGGCGCAAGCATCCGAGCTCGCATCGGCCCTTGAGATTGCCAAGTCCGCCAAGGCCGAAGCCCAAAGGGCCCTCCAAGAGTTGGAGGAAATGAAGAAGATAGCAGCGGGTAAGGCATTCTTTATGCAAAGCAGAAATATAAAAGTAAACTACTTGTTACTTACCTAGATCCGGAGTTCTCCAGGGGAATTCGCAGATCTTCCCCGCAGTGTGTCCGCCGCCGCCGCATTCTACCGAGCTAAAGAGGGCAGCTCGACGGAGAGTGTGTTCTGGTCTCAGTATTCTGAGGCCGGACACCCTGTACCCCTGAGCGACTAGCTGAAACAGCTGGTCGAGCTCCACAAGGCGGCCGAACAGGCCATGAAGGGCTTCTTAGTTCGGCTGTGGCCAGGAGAGGCCCTGCCTGGGAGCTATTTCGGGCTGGTGCGGCGGCTGGTGGAGGCCTGTCCGAGGCTCGAGGTCATCAAGCGCTCCATCTGCATTGAAGGTGCCCGTCGGGCCCTTGCCCGTGCAAACGTGCACTGGGGTAAGCTAGACAGTGAGAAGCTTGTGAGGGACGGGCCGCCGCCGGGGAAGGAGCATCGCAAGCCCGAGAACTACTACAAGGATGTTCTTGCACGTGCCCGCCTTGTGGCGGATGAATGTACCAAGGATGTAATTTTTGAATGAACTCGCTCGTGTTTTTCCTGTGCGCTGAAAACTTGTTCATAGGCGCTTAAGCAATGCTTGTTGAATTTAAAATATTATTTTCTGTGCGGCCGTTTATCAAAAAATTGAGAGATGTCCAGTCGTCGGCTTCTGCCCCCATGCCACTAGTGCTAGGGTGTTCGGGATAAACCTGAGCGCTCTTTTCCCATAGTTGGGTCCTTCGAGGGAGGCACTCAGCACAACGAACCAGGCAATCAGACTATAATGCTTGAACACTCTCACTTAGCCATAGAACTTTATAATTTTAAATTTCGGCGAAGCCCCTAGTTTGCAAGACCGAGTTCGGGGCGCTATCCACGCCTTGGCCGGACAAATCCGCCTCCTCGCTCGAAGCGGCATAAGTCTTTAGGGACTCGAAAAACCTCTCGAACAGCGACTGGTCTCTCGCCTTATCATGACAGTCAGTTTTAGCTTTCTCCACTGAGGTGCTTAACCCAGCTCAACCAGGGCACAATCGCAGTGGTTCTCCTAGTGCTACCTTAGCCGATATAGCGGAACGTAAGGCACCAAAACATAGGAGCCGGACAAACCCAACTATTAACCCAAATCATGATTCGGAGCCGATGCATATAGTGCTATAAGTTCAGGGTGCCGCACTTGTGAAAGTGTACGGACTTCTCACACCATATTAAAGGGTACTGAAGCCCCTGGCGTATTTGCCGTACCACAGTGTACGGGTGCAACATGTCATTAATGAACATATATAAAAGAGAGTAATGTAGAAAATAGACAAAAGCTATGCATTGTTTATATAAAGGCTGCTTTCAGAGCAGAACGATACAAGTGGTATTATAAGCAAAAGATATTGGACTATTTAACATGTCCTGGCCAGGGGCAGGCCGCGGAATTGTATTCAAAATAGGTATACTGCTCGTAATAGAGACCACCTGGGGGTTCCATAATGCGGCATGGCTTGTCTGCCTCCCTGATCTTGCATCGTCTGTGCGGCAATTGGATTGCCGAACAGGTCGTCCGAAGTATGAAGTCCTGAAATTAAGAGAAAATTAAAAAAGAATCCGGCAGCCCCTAGTACGTTTTAAGCCGTATTTTGGGCGTGCCATTATTGTGCCCCTTCCCCTGTGCCCATGGTATTTCAAGAGCGTAGTTATGTACGCGAGGCACTGGTTTCGCTATGTCGC
The DNA here is from genome assembly GCF_018294505.1 of Triticum aestivum. Lineage (NCBI taxonomy): Eukaryota > Viridiplantae > Streptophyta > Magnoliopsida > Poales > Poaceae > Triticum > Triticum aestivum. The sequence continues at coordinate 587,209,112 of NC_057809.1, read as the reverse complement.
GAGGGCTGGGGTTGGGGCCGCATTGCTACGCCTGCTCAGAACGTGCCAGGCGGTCTTGTTGTAGGTTACTTCGGGCGCGCTTGGCAGTGTCTGGCTTTTTAACGGCCGCACTAGAGAATTGCCTAAGAAGGCTGCTTTGTACTTCCGCTGCGAGAGCGGCCGTGTGCTCCTCCGTACGGAGGGAGCGTTTGGTGTTTCCATTGACCGTGATTACTCCTCGAGGGCCTGGCATCTTGAGCTTGAGGTATGCATAGTGCGGCACCGCATTGAACTTTGCAAATGCGGTTCGTCCGAGCAGGGCGTGATAGCCCTGCGAAACGGGACTATATCGAAGATTAACTCTTTGCTTCGGAAATTATCCGGAGATCCGAAGACCACGTCAAGTGTTACTGAGCCTGTACAGTTGGCTTCCACACCTGGTATAACGCCTTTAAAGGTTGTTTTTGTGGGCTTAATCCTTGAGGGATCTATGCCCATTTTCCGCACTGTATCCTGGTAAAGCAGGTTCAGGCTATTGCCGCCGTCCATGAGGACTCTTGTGAGATGAAATCCGTCGATGATTGGGTCGAGAACCAATGTGGCAAAGCCGCCATGACCGATGCTAGTGGGGTGGTCCCTTCGATCAAAAGTGATCGGGCAGGAGGACCATGGGTTGAACTTTGGGGCGACTGGCTCCATCGCATATACGTCCCGTAGTGCACACTTCCGCTCCCTCTTGGGAATATGGGTTGCGTATATCATGCTCACTGTCCGCACTTGTGGGGGAAAACCCTTCTGTCCATTGTTGTTCGGCGGCCTGGGCTCCTCCTCGTCATCGCTATGTAGCCCCTTGTCTTTGTTTTCGGCTCTTAACTTGCCTGCCGGCTTGAACACCCAACAGTCCCTGTTGATGTGATTGGCTGGCCTTTCTAGGGTGCCATGGATCTGGCACAAGCGGTCGAGTATTTGGTCCAAACTGGACGGGCCCTGAGTATTCTTTTTGAATGGCTTTTTCCACTGACCGGATTTATAGCCTATGAATCCGGCATTAACTGCTGTGTCTTCGTTGCTGTCACTGCTAACGCGATGCTTTTGCTTGTTCCGATGAGTCCTGCCACTTTTGTCCTTGGTATCCGAATTACCAGGGTTCTTTGATAAGTTGTTGCTACGAGCTAGCCAGCTATCTTCTCCCGCACAAAAGCGGGTCATGAGTGTCGTGAGGGCTGCCATAGATTTCGGCTTTTCCTGTCCGAGGTGCCGGGCAAGCCACTCGTCGCGGATGTTATGCTTGAAGGCTGCTAGGGCCTCTGCATCCGGACAATCGACTATCTGGTTTTTCTTTGTTAGGAACCGTGTCCAGAATTGCCTGGCCGATTCCTCTGGCTGCTGAATTATGTGGATTAAGTCGTCGGCGTCCGGTGGTCGCACGTAAGTGCCCTGGAAGTTGTCGAGGAATGCGGCTTCCAGGTCCTCCCAAGAACCGATTGAGTCCGCTGGCAAGCTGTTAAGCCAGTGCCGGGCCGGTCCTTTGAGTTTCAGCGGGAGGTGTTTGATGGCGTGTAGATCATCGCCACGTGCCATGTGGATGTGAAGGAGATAATCCTCGATCCATACCACCGGACCTGTTGTGCCATCGTATGATTCGATGTTTACGGGTTTGAAACCCTCTGGGATTTTATGATCCATTACTTCATCTGTGAAGCATAGTGGGTGTGCGACACCCCTGTACTGGGCTATATCACGACGCAGCTCGGAAGAGCTATGTCTGTTGTGTTCGGCCCGGCCGGATTTGTTGTATCCGGAGTGAAGATCATCGTCGCGTGTCGTAGGGCGCCTGCGCGATCCGTAGATCGATCTTGTTTGTCTTGCCTTATCCTCCAATACGTCTCGCGGGTCTGGCGCATTTTCCCGTGCCTTAGTTGAGCGGCGTCAGGGCATGGCTTTGGTGGAGGGCCGAGAGGCCTCTCTGTCGCAGCCGCGAGGTGGCCGGTCTGCCATGTCTTGCGCTGGTGATGTAGGCGCTTCCTCCTCTGATCGAGGTAGCGGCCTGCGCTTTGGGTAACTCTTGGAGGGGCGTTCGAGTTCGTACTCTTCGGCCATCTATCAGCTAGCAAATCTTGATCAGCTTTAAGCTGTTGCTGCTTTTTCTTGAGGCTGTTTGCCGTGGCTAAAAGCCTGCGTTTGAAACGCTCTTGTTCGGCGGCGTCTGATGGTACGACGAATTCGTCGTCATCGAGGCTTGCCTCGTCTTGGGAGGGAGGCATATAGTTATCATCCTCAACCTCTCGGTCTGCCGCTCTCTCATGAGGGCTGGCTTCTCCATCTTCCTGCGCTAAATCTTGCTGGGGAGGGTGTTCTTCGGTGCTATCCGGGGTAGTATTATCTCCGGTGCCGGAATCACCGTTTTTGCTTTGGCGGGATTTTGAGAGGCGCCGCTGACGCCGGCGCTTTGGCTGTTTCTTGGAGGTGTCATCCCCCGCTGTTCCATCTCCATCTCCATCTTTTGGAGTGTCCACCATATATATGTCATATGACGAGGTGGCCTTCCAGCGCCCTACAGGTGCTGGTTCCTGTTCGTCTCCTACATCGTCGTCCATACCGTCGATGTCTTCGGAGCCGAAGTCAAGCATGTCGGTTAAATCGTCGACAGTGGCTACAAAGTGGGTGGTGGGTGGGCTTTGAATTTCTTCATCGTCCATATCCCATCCTCACTGACCGCAGTTCGGCCAGGGCTCTCCTGATAAAGAGAGAGACTTGAGAGAATTCGGGATATCGCCGAAAGGCGAGTGCTGAAAGATGTCCGCGGCGGTGAACTCCATTATCGGTGCCCAATCGGATTCGATAGGCAGGGGCGCGGGGGGTTCGGAGTCCGGAGAGGAGTCCGGATCCTCGGAGTCATGAGTCACGCGGAGTGCGGGGCTGGCGTTCGGCTCGATCGCCTTTGAGATCGCAGCCCCTAGGTGACGTCCAACCGCTCATCCTCGATTGGCGCAGCTGGCTCCGAATTAAGGGTCAAAGCCGGTGTGTTTGCGGCCCCCAGGGCACTATTCGGCGGCAGAGCTAGATCATGCCCCGCGAGACAGTGCGGCGTGCTTGGCTGTGGCTCGAATCCGTCGAAGATCAAATCTCCACGGATGTTCGCCGTATAGTTTAGGCTTCCGAACCCGACCTGATGGCCCGGGGTGTAGCTTTCGATCTGCTCCAGATGGCCAAGCGGATTGGCCCGCAGTGCGAAGCCACCGAAGACGAAGATCTGTCCGGGGAGAAAAGTCTCACCCTGGACCGCATCGTTGGTGATGATCGAAGGAGCCATCGGGCCTAAAGGTGACGACACAGAGGAACTCTCAATGAAAGCACCAATGTTAGTGTCAAAACCGGTGGATCTCGGGTAGGGGGTCCCGAACTGTGCGTCAAGGCCGGATGGTAACAGGAGACAAAGGACACGATGTTTTTACCCAGGTTCGGGCCCTCTCGATGGAGGTAATACACTACTCCTGCTTGATTAATATTGATGATATGGGTAGTACAAGAGTAGATCTACCACGAGATCAAGGAGGCTAAACCCTAGAAGCTAGCCTATGGTATGACTGTTGTGTATGGAGTTGATCGTCCTACAGACTACACCCCTCCGGTTTATATAGACACCGGATAGGGTTAGGGTTACACAGAGTCGGTTACAATGGTAGGAGATCTTGAATATCCGCATCACCAAGCTTGCCTTCCACGCCAAGGAAAGTCCCATCCAGACACGGGACAAAGTCTTCAATCTTGTATCTTCATAGTCCAGGAGTCCGGCGAAGGTATAGTCCGGCTACCCGAACACCCCCTAATCCAGGACTCCCTCAATACCCGTCATGGCTGGGGTAGTAATAAAAGGAGCGACAGTTAACTCTGGGCGACAAGTGCCGGAGTTGAACTATAGCTTCTCGGGCAGCTAGTTGGATGGCTTGTGGCTCAAAGGAAGTTGTCCTTCCGGTGAACCTGTAGGGGCGTTCTGGCGATAGACCCCTACCATAGACATGCACAGTGGCCCAAAATTGATGGCTCTCACCTCTCATGGACCCTTGGTACACAACATATTCCGGGGGCTCTTCTAACGCGAAGGCACGGCGGGTGAGGTTTGCCAGCACGGTCACAAAACCTCCAAGGTTGGTTGCTGTAGTCTCATTGTGAACAATGGGGCCAGGCATTATAGCTTGGTTTGGGGTAGAGGTTGTGCTGTGCTGGGTTGGGGTTAGCGTGCCCTTTTATAGAAAAAAGGGACGGAGTCTTCCTTCGCACGCTTGTAAAAAAAAAGACTATTCAGGGGCCGGTCACTAGTGTGTGATCGACAGGCTAGGCTGATAGGTTGGGCACCGACTGCCAAAAGGTGTTGGGTCACTGTGTGTCTATCTTGCATGAGAAGCTTGGTCGGGGTTTGGTTAAGGTCTGGTGGGTTGGTTTACCTAGGTTTCCCGACCCGGCTAAGATAGGATTAGCCAATGGTCAGCCTGGCTCTGATACCAAGTTTGTTAGGGCCGGTTTTTGGGATATAATTTCCCAGAAAATGGCCCTTATGCTCATCAGCCCCAGGATTACTGTTAGCTGATGAGGCACCAACTTGATACAGAAACTGCATGCAAAAGTACAAGATATGTAGTACAAGACCATTCTGGCCTATGAGTACAACAAAAGGTTTCTAGTGGTTGATGGCGGAAGCAGTTTGGGGATCATCAGCGTCTATGGGACTCCATTTTCCACAAGAACAGCTGACCAGGATAACTCCTATCTTCGCGAGGCTGCTATCTCCGTTGCGTAGGTTTCGGGGCTGTCGTCACAACGCCTCTCTCCACGCAAGAAATCTGGCCAAGACAATAGCCAGGGACAATCCAATGAGTACTTCGAATGTACTCGCAAACATTAAGAACACAGGTATAATATAGCCACTGATAATCATGCTTTAAAATATTCTATGATCACCTTGTCAGTTATGAAATAAGGTTCATGATGCACGCAAGTAGATTATTTACTTAAAACATGAGTAAACAATCAGGGTGTAGAAATGAAAGGCACCGATCGGGTGTGTGAAGCGACGCCTTGAAAGGATAATAATATGAAGCATGCCTCAGTCGGGCGTCTGAGTGACACCACATAAAGGGCTTATATATGTAAAAGGGATAACAAGCATGCCACAGTCGGGCGTCTGTGCGACACCACAGAGAGGGCTTATATATAAAAGGAATAACAAGCATGCCACAGTCGGGCATCTGTGCGACACCACAGAAAGGGCTTATAAATAAATGAAACAACAAACACGCCACAGTCGGGCGTTTGAGCGACGCCAGATAAAGGGCTTATAAATAAATGAAACAACAAACATGGCACAGTCGGGCGTCTGAGCGACGCCACATAAAAGGCTTATAAATAAACATAATCACAGTGAATATCCAGGAGGTGGTACCGTCCCAGGGATATTCATTGTTTCAACCAATGCAAATGGTTAGTCCATAATGATAATAATCATAACCATCATATATCACAAGTCATAATCAATATTCTGGTTTAGTAGTTTCTCCTCCGAAGACCGACACTAAGACCGACACTTGACCCATCCCAGACTGTAGTCCTTAACCATGGACACGGCTATTCGAATAGATTTAATATCTCTGCAAAGGGTGCACTAGTGTAGAACCGGGCAATAGCACCGGTTCGTAAGGCCCTTTAGTGCCGGTTTAGGAACCGGCACTAAAGTTTCGGCACTAAAGCCCCCCCCCCTTAGTACCGGTTCAGCATGAACCGGTGCTAAAGGGAAACCACGTGGCACGAGCCAGCTCCGGGGGCCGGGAACCCTTTAGTACCGGTTGGTAACACCAATCGGTACTAAATGGTTGTGGGTTTTTGTTTTATTTTGTATTTTTCAATTAAATTTGTATTATCAATTTAATTTAGGATTGTTTTACGTTATAATGAGTTGTAGTCGTCGTCATCATCATCATCATCATCACATATTAATAAATAAATAAACTATAGCTAGCTAAAAATCATCATAGTCGTCTAATTACCACTATTTAATCATCATAGTCATTACCGCTAGCTATCTAATCATCATCAACGCTAGCTAGCTTAAAGAGGAAACATTCACTTTGTAACAGAAGCAAATATATCATCAAGTTCAACATAATCATCACCAACATCAAAGTTCAGGACACCGACATGAGACAAGTACTAATTAAGAGCATGAACTAGTAGCTACTGATCCTGCTGCTCCCTCTCAGGTAGAATAGCATAGAACATGTATAGCTCTCCTGATTCATCATACTGGAGCATGCAGATGAATCTGTCTCCTAATCTTGGGTTGCGCTTCTCCTTGCTGCCCCCTAGTACTTCTCTGCGATCGTTAACAATTTTGCTCCAAACTTTCACTATTAAGCATTCTTCGCTTTCAGAAATCCTGAATGCACTCATGTGCAATGTAGGAAATCTTGGTCGTAAGCTAACCACTGACATGCGACCTTTTGTCTCGATCCACTGAGGCACAACTATCATCGGAAGTCCCTGTTGAAGAACATCGTATAGTAATTAATATACTAAGCAATGAAAGTTTAGCTTCAAAAATAATGTATGCAAAAGATGCACTAATTAAGGACAAATATTTAAAATCTTACCATCTTTCAATTATAGGTGTGACCGTAGTTCAATACAATCACCATTAGTCGCACGTTTTGAGTACTAACATTTCTAAGTTCAGGAAAAAAATTTGTCTTGACAGTATTAAGATCCTCAAGCCATGAAACATAATGACTTATCTCCTCGCAGTTTAGTTGAGCTCCGGGGCAGTAGTAGGTCCTGTCTACCAAGCGCCGGACATGTTTACTTGAACCGAAATAAGCTGACAATACAAATTAGTTGTCAACTATTTTTGAATAAACTGTATCAAAGACATAAACATATGCATGCATGGTTGAGAAAAACTCACCAAATGGTAGAACTGGAGGCGTTTGCACATCGACCCAGATGTCTATATTACCTTCAATATCATCTTCCAGACGAATATCAAAGGTGATAACCATATCAGGCTCAAATGCATAAGCCTTGCATAGTGCTTGCCAAGTTTTGCATTCAAAATGGGTGTATGTGTCTCCATTATATAATTTGACGTTGAAAGTATACCCAAGCTCCGTCTTCAAGTAAACTCTCTTTACCTCCATATCATCTATAGCACTAAAACCTATCTTATCCAAGACAAAAATTCTTGCATGGCAGGGGATGCGCTAGTAGAATAGTGAAAATTTAAAATTATAAGTTGAAGCAAATGAAGCATAAGTTTTGCATTGAAATAATAATTGACAAAGTGACTTATTGTGTCAATTTCGAATGTCTCATCCAGCTTGATGCTGAAGCGCCTACCATCAACAAGGAAATTTTTGTCGCACAAGCCGCGCTGGTCTTCACAGTGTTCGCACATAATGAAATCTTTTTCGTCGTCAGATGACATTTCCTATGTTCATATAGGTGAAACATTAAACACCTGTATCTAGCCAAATAAATATTCATCTAACATTTGACATTAATATATCTAACTATATATTCAATTGACATTACTATATATTTAACTTTTCTATCTAATTCATCTAACATTCGACATTAATCTAACATTTATATAAACTCAAAATATATAAAAAATTAAATAAACAGAAAAACTCATTAACAAATAATATTTTAATTAGATCATCAAATCTCAGATACCTAAATTTTCTTACTAAAAATAAACTATTTATATTAATTATTGAACTAGTTCAAATCTCATATACCTAAATTTTCTTACTAAAAATAAACTAGTTATATTAATTATTCAACTAGTTCTAATCTCTAGTTCGACAATTTTTCCATCTAGCTAGCTAATTCATCTAACATTCGACATTAATCTAACATTCAATCATCTAATTAACTTTTCTAAAAAACAGAAAATAAGTAAAAAAAAATGTGTGTGTGTGTATACATATATGTGTGTACGTATGTGTGTATGTGTGTGTGTATGCGTGTGTGGTATATGTGTGTGTGTGTGTGTGGCCCCGTACGTCGCCGCCCCATACGTACGAGCGGGGGCGCCGGCGTACAGGGCGGGGGCGGCAGCGTACGGGGCGGGGGCGCCGGCGTTCGGGGCGGCGGCGGGGACGGACGGCGGTGCGCGGCGTTCAGGGCGGACGGCGGCGTGGCGGCCGGGTACGTGCGAGGAGAGCGAGATACGTACGGACGGCGGCGCAGGACGACGACGGGACGGCGGCGCGGGACGACGACGGACGGCGGCGCGCAGCGTTCGGGGCGACGGCGGGGACGACGACAACGACGACAACGACGGGCGGCGACGACGGGAGCGGCGCGCGAGAGGTTGACGAAAGAAGTGGGGAGATGTAACTGAAATTTCGTAAGTGCTGTATATATAGGGTGAGCCTTTAGTACCGGTTGGAGCCACCAACCGGTACTAAAGGCCAGGCCAAGAGGCGGGAAGAGCAGGCCTTTAATACTGGTTGGTGGCTCCAAGCGGTACTAAAGGGTGGTCTTTAGTACCGGTTGGAGCCACCAACCGGTACTAAAGGCCTTGCGCTGCCACCCCAATGTTTATTCCCACCTCGCCCGGCGAAGGGCAGCCGCACTGGTTTATAAACCCAGCCGCGGCTACCTCTTCGAACTCCTCTATATAGCAGGCTTCTGGGCCTAATTAATTAGGGTGCGCTGCCCTGTGAGTCTGCTGGCCCTTCTGGGCCTGCATTTGCACACCCTAGGTCTGGCAGGCCCACTGGGCAGCGCGCCAACAAATTTTTTATATAGTTTTTTCTTTTCTGCATTACTTATTTTCTTCTATTTATTTTTGAGTAGTTTTTTATATAGTTTTTTCTTTTCTGCATTATTTATTTTCTTCTATTTATTTTCGAGTAATTTTTTTGTATAGTTTTTTTATTTTCTGCATTATTTATTTTCTTCTATTTATTTTCTTCTGGAAATTGAATGCTGCATACTGAACAATTAGGTAAATGACCGAAAAACAACAAATGATGTCCGAACATGTTGGAAATTGGTGACATCGCTTTAAATGCTGCATACTGAACACAAAAGAAGTCCGGAGTTCAAATAAGTTTAAAAAACATTGAAGTGTCCATGTAACAGATGAGTTCTCGTCCGAAACCCTGATACCCTGAAAGAGTATGTCCAGTTTGTACACGAAGTGCGTCCAGTTTTTGCCGTGACCCTCTCTACTCTTTCGCGCATGCTATGCGGGTGATATGATGATACCATGCCAAGTTTCAACATTTTTAGGATTCATTTTGTAGTGATTTTCAATTTCACGGTCATTTAGCTCTCTAAACAATTAGGTAAATGACCGAAACAACAAATGATGTCAGAACTTGTTGGAAATTGATGACATCGCTTTAAATGCTGCATACTAAACACAAAAGAAGTCCGGAGTTCAAATAAGTTTAAAAAACATTGAAGTGGCCATGTAACAGATGAGTTCTCGTCCGAAACCCTAATACTCGGAAAGAGTTTGTCCAGTTTGTACACGAAGTGCGTCCAGTTTTTGCCATGACCCTCTCTACTCTTTCGCGCATGCTATGCAGGTGATATGATGATACCATGCCAAGTTTCAACATTTTCAGGATTCATTTTGTAGTGATTTTCAATTTCACGGTCATTTAGCTCTCTAAACAATTAGGTAAATGACCGAAAAACAACAAATGATGTCAGAACATGTTGGAAATTGATGACGTCGCTTTAAATGCTGCATACTGAACACAAAAGAAGTCCGGAGTTCAAATAAGTTTAAAAAACATTGAAGTGGCCATGTAACAGATGAGTTCTCGTCCGAAACCCTAATACTCCGAAAGAGTTTGTCCAGTTTGTACACGAAGTGCGTCCAGTTTTTGCCGTGACCCTCTCTACTCTTTCGCGCATGCTATGCGGGTGATATGATGATACCATGCCAAGTTTCAACATTTTCAGGATTCATTTTGTAGTGATTTTCCATTTCACGGTCATTTAGCTCTCTAAACAATTAGGTAAATGACCGAAAAACAACAAATGATGTCAGAACATGTTGGAAATTGATGACGTCGCTTTGAATGCTGCATACTGAACACAAAAGAAGTCCGGAGTTCAAATAAGTTATTAAAAACATTGAAGTGGCCGTGTAACAGATGAGTTCTCGTCCGAAACCCTGATACTCCGAAAGAGTTTGTCCAGTTTGTACACGAAGTGCGTCCAGTTTTTGCCGTGACCCTCTCTACTCTTTCGCGCATGCTATGCGGGTGATATGATGATACCATGCCAAGTTTCAACATTTTCAGGATTCATTTTGTAGTGATTTTCAATTTCACGGTCATTTAGCTCTCTAAACAATTAGGTAAATGACCGAAAAACAACAAATGATGTCAGAACATGTTGGAAATTGATGACGTCGCTTTGAATGCTGCATACTGAACACAAAAGAAGTCCGGAGTTCAAATAAGTTATTAAAAACATTGAAGTGGCCGTGTAACAGATGAGTTCTCGTCCGAAACCCTGATACTCCGAAAGAGTTTGTCCAGTTTGTACACGAAGTGCGTCCAGTTTTTGCCGTGACCCTCTCTACTCTTTCGCGCATGCTATGCGGGTGATATGATGATACCATGCCAAGTTTCAACATTTTCAGGATTCATTTTGTAGTGATTTTCAATTTCACGGTCATTTAGCTCTCTAAACAATTAGGTAAATGACCGAAAAACAACAAATGATGTCAGAACATGTTGGAAATTGATGACGTCGCTTTGAATGCTGCATACTGAACACAAAAGAAGTCCGGAGTTCAAATAAGTTTAAAAAACATTGAAGTGGCCGTGTAACAGATGAGTTCTCGTCCGAAACCCTGATACTCCGAAAGAGTTTGTCCAGTTTGTACACGAAGTGCGTCCAGTTTTTGCCGTGACCCTCTCTACTCTTTCGCGCATGCTATGCGGGTGATATGATGATACCATGCCAAGTTTCAACATTTTCAGGATTCATTTTGTAGTGATTTTCAATTTCACGGTCATTTAGCTCTCTAAACAATTAGGTAAATGACCGAAAAACAACAAATGATGTCAGAACATGTTGGAAATTGATGACGTCGCTTTGAATGCTGCATACTGAACACAAAAGAAGTCCGGAGTTCAAATAAGTTTAAAAACATTGAAGTGGCCGTGTAACAGATGAGTTCTCGTCCGAAACCCTGATACTCCGAAAGAGTTTGTCCAGTTTGTACACGAAGTGCGTCCAGTTTTTGCCGTGACCCTCTCTACTCTTTCGCGCATGCTATGCGGGTGATATGATGATACCATGCCAAGTTTCAACATTTTCAGGATTCATTTTGTAGTGATTTTCAATTTCACGGTCATTTAGCTCTCTAAACAATTAGGTAAATGACCGAAAAACAACAAATGATGTCAGAACATGTTGGAAATTGATGACGTCGCTTTGAATGCTGCATACTGAACACAAAAGAAGTCCGGAGTTCAAATAAGTTTAAAAAACATTGAAGTGGCCGTGTAACAGATGAGTTCTCGTCCGAAACCCTGATACTCCGAAAGAGTTTGTCCAGTTTGTACACGAAGTGCGTCCAGTTTTTGCCGTGACCCTCTCTACTCTTTCGCGCATGCTATGCGGGTGATATGATGATACCATGCCAAGTTTCAACATTTTCAGGATTCATTTTGTAGTGATTTTCAATTTCACGGTCATTTAGCTCTCTAAACAATTAGGTAAATGACCGAAAAACAACAAATGATGTCAGAACATGTTGGAAATTGATGACGTCGCTTTGAATGCTGCATACTGAACACAAAAGAAGTCCGGAGTTCAAATAAGTTTAAAAACATTGAAGTGGCCGTGTAACAGATGAGTTCTCGTCCGAAACCCTGATACTCCGAAAGAGTTTGTCCAGTTTGTACACGAAGTGCGTCCAGTTTTTGCCGTGACCCTCTCTACTCTTTCGCGCATGCTATGCGGGTGATATGATGATACCATGCCAAGTTTCAACATTTTCAGGATTCATTTTGTAGTGATTTTCAATTTCACGGTCATTTAGCTCTCTAAACAATTAGGTAAATGACCGAAAAACAACAAATGATGTCAGAACATGTTGGAAATTGATGACGTCGCTTTGAATGCTGCATACTGAACACAAAAGAAGTCCGGAGTTCAAATAAGTTTAAAAAACATTGAAGTGGCCGTGTAACAGATGAGTTCTCGTCCGAAACCCTGATACTCCGAAAGAGTTTGTCCAGTTTGTACACGAAGTGCGTCCAGTTTTTGCCGTGACCCTCTCTACTCTTTCGCGCATGCTATGCGGGTGATATGATGATACCATGCCAAGTTTCAACATTTTCAGGATTCATTTTGTAGTGATTTTCAATTTCACGGTCATTTAGCTCTCTAAACAATTAGGTAAATGACCGAAAAACAACAAATGATGTCAGAACATGTTGGAAATTGATGACGTCGCTTTGAATGCTGCATACTGAACACAAAAGAAGTCCGGAGTTCAAATAAGTTTAAAAAACATTGAAGTGGCCGTGTAACAGATGAGTTCTCGTCCGAAACCCTGATACTCCGAAAGAGTTTGTCCAGTTTGTACACGAAGTGCGTCCAGTTTTTGCCGTGACCCTCTCTACTCTTTCGCGCATGCTATGCGGGTGATATGATGATACCATGCCAAGTTTCAACATTTTCAGGATTCATTTTGTAGTGATTTTCAATTTCACGGTCATTTAGCTCTCTAAACAATTAGGTAAATGACCGAAAAACAACAAATGATGTCAGAACATGTTGGAAATTGATGACGTCGCTTTGAATGCTGCATACTGAACACAAAAGAAGTCCGGAGTTCAAATAAGTTTAAAAAACATTGAAGTGGCCGTGTAACAGATGAGTTCTCGTCCGAAACCCTGATACTCCGAAAGAGTTTGTCCAGTTTGTACACGAAGTGCGTCCAGTTTTTGCCGTGACCCTCTCTACTCTTTCGCGCATGCTATGCGGGTGATATGATGATACCATGCCAAGTTTCAACATTTTCAGGATTCATTTTGTAGTGATTTTCAATTTCACGGTCATTTAGCTCTCTAAACAATTAGGTAAATGACCGAAAAACAACAAATGATGTCAGAACATGTTGGAAATTGATGACGTCGCTTTGAATGCTGCATACTGAACACAAAAGAAGTCCGGAGTTCAAATAAGTTTAAAAAACATTGAAGTGGCCGTGTAACAGATGAGTTCTCGTCCGAAACCCTGATACTCCGAAAGAGTTTGTCCAGTTTGTACACGAAGTGCGTCCAGTTTTTGCCGTGACCCTCTCTACTCTTTCGCGCATGCTATGCGGGTGATATGATGATACCATGCCAAGTTTCAACATTTTCAGGATTCATTTTGTAGTGATTTTCAATTTCACGGTCATTTAGCTCTCTAAACAATTAGGTAAATGACCGAAAAACAACAAATGATGTCAGAACATGTTGGAAATTGATGACGTCGCTTTGAATGCTGCATACTGAACACAAAAGAAGTCCGGAGTTCAAATAAGTTTAAAAAACATTGAAGTGGCCGTGTAACAGATGAGTTCTCGTCCGAAACCCTGATACTCCGAAAGAGTTTGTCCAGTTTGTACACGAAGTGCGTCCAGTTTTTGCCGTGACCCTCTCTACTCTTTCGCGCATGCTATGCGGGTGATATGATGATACCATGCCAAGTTTCAACATTTTCAGGATTCATTTTGTAGTGATTTTCAATTTCACGGTCATTTAGCTCTCTAAACAATTAGGTAAATGACCGAAAAACAACAAATGATGTCAGAACATGTTGGAAATTGATGACGTCGCTTTGAATGCTGCATACTGAACACAAAAGAAGTCCGGAGTTCAAATAAGTTTAAAAACATTGAAGTGGCCGTGTAACAGATGAGTTCTCGTCCGAAACCCTGATACTCCGAAAGAGTTTGTCCAGTTTGTACACGAAGTGCGTCCAGTTTTTGCCGTGACCCTCTCTACTCTTTCGCGCATGCTATGCGGGTGATATGATGATACCATGCCAAGTTTCAACATTTTCAGGATTCATTTTGTAGTGATTTTCAATTTCACGGTCATTTAGCTCTCTAAACAATTAGGTAAATGACCGAAAAACAACAAATGATGTCAGAACATGTTGGAAATTGATGACGTCGCTTTGAATGCTGCATACTGAACACAAAAGAAGTCCGGAGTTCAAATAAGTTTAAAAAACATTGAAGTGGCCGTGTAACAGATGAGTTCTCGTCCGAAACCCTGATACTCCGAAAGAGTTTGTCCAGTTTGTACACGAAGTGCGTCCAGTTTTTGCCGTGACCCTCTCTACTCTTTCGCGCATGCTATGCGGGTGATATGATGATACCATGCCAAGTTTCAACATTTTCAGGATTCATTTTGTAGTGATTTTCAATTTCACGGTCATTTAGCTCTCTAAACAATTAGGTAAATGACCGAAAAACAACAAATGATGTCAGAACATGTTGGAAATTGATGACGTCGCTTTGAATGCTGCATACTGAACACAAAAGAAGTCCGGAGTTCAAATAAGTTTAAAAAACATTGAAGTGGCCGTGTAACAGATGAGTTCTCGTCCGAAACCCTGATACTCCGAAAGAGTTTGTCCAGTTTGTACACGAAGTGCGTCCAGTTTTTGCCGTGACCCTCTCTACTCTTTCGCGCATGCTATGCGGGTGATATGATGATACCATGCCAAGTTTCAACATTTTCAGGATTCATTTTGTAGTGATTTTCAATTTCACGGTCATTTAGCTCTCTAAACAATTAGGTAAATGACCGAAAAACAACAAATGATGTCAGAACATGTTGGAAATTGATGACGTCGCTTTGAATGCTGCATACTGAACACAAAAGAAGTCCGGAGTTCAAATAAGTTTAAAAAACATTGAAGTGGCCGTGTAACAGATGAGTTCTCGTCCGAAACCCTGATACTCCGAAAGAGTTTGTCCAGTTTGTACACGAAGTGCGTCCAGTTTTTGCCGTGACCCTCTCTACTCTTTCGCGCATGCTATGCGGGTGATATGATGATACCATGCCAAGTTTCAACATTTTCAGGATTCATTTTGTAGTGATTTTCAATTTCACGGTCATTTAGCTCTCTAAACAATTAGGTAAATGACCGAAAAACAACAAATGATGTCAGAACATGTTGGAAATTGATGACGTCGCTTTGAATGCTGCATACTGAACACAAAAGAAGTCCGGAGTTCAAATAAGTTTAAAAACATTGAAGTGGCCGTGTAACAGATGAGTTCTCGTCCGAAACCCTGATACTCCGAAAGAGTTTGTCCAGTTTGTACACGAAGTGCGTCCAGTTTTTGCCGTGACCCTCTCTACTCTTTCGCGCATGCTATGCGGGTGATATGATGATACCATGCCAAGTTTCAACATTTTCAGGATTCATTTTGTAGTGATTTTCAATTTCACGGTCATTTAGCTCTCTAAACAATTAGGTAAATGACCGAAAAACAACAAATGATGTCAGAACATGTTGGAAATTGATGACGTCGCTTTGAATGCTGCATACTGAACACAAAAGAAGTCCGGAGTTCAAATAAGTTTAAAAACATTGAAGTGGCCGTGTAACAGATGAGTTCTCGTCCGAAACCCTGATACTCCGAAAGAGTTTGTCCAGTTTGTACACGAAGTGCGTCCAGTTTTTGCCGTGACCCTCTCTACTCTTTCGCGCATGCTATGCGGGTGATATGATGATACCATGCCAAGTTTCAACATTTTCAGGATTCATTTTGTAGTGATTTTCAATTTCACGGTCATTTAGCTCTCTAAACAATTAGGTAAATGACCGAAAAACAACAAATGATGTCAGAACATGTTGGAAATTGATGACGTCGCTTTGAATGCTGCATACTGAACACAAAAGAAGTCCGGAGTTCAAATAAGTTTAAAAAACATTGAAGTGGCCGTGTAACAGATGAGTTCTCGTCCGAAACCCTGATACTCCGAAAGAGTTTGTCCAGTTTGTACACGAAGTGCGTCCAGTTTTTGCCGTGACCCTCTCTACTCTTTCGCGCATGCTATGCGGGTGATATGATGATACCATGCCAAGTTTCAACATTTTCAGGATTCATTTTGTAGTGATTTTCAATTTCACGGTCATTTAGCTCTCTAAACAATTAGGTAAATGACCGAAAAACAACAAATGATGTCAGAACATGTTGGAAATTGATGACGTCGCTTTGAATGCTGCATACTGAACACAAAAGAAGTCCGGAGTTCAAATAAGTTTAAAAAACATTGAAGTGGCCGTGTAACAGATGAGTTCTCGTCCGAAACCCTGATACTCCGAAAGAGTTTGTCCAGTTTGTACACGAAGTGCGTCCAGTTTTTGCCGTGACCCTCTCTACTCTTTCGCGCATGCTATGCGGGTGATATGATGATACCATGCCAAGTTTCAACATTTTCAGGATTCATTTTGTAGTGATTTTCAATTTCACGGTCATTTAGCTCTCTAAACAATTAGGTAAATGACCGAAAAACAACAAATGATGTCAGAACATGTTGGAAATTGATGACGTCGCTTTGAATGCTGCATACTGAACACAAAAGAAGTCCGGAGTTCAAATAAGTTTAAAAAACATTGAAGTGGCCGTGTAACAGATGAGTTCTCGTCCGAAACCCTGATACTCCGAAAGAGTTTGTCCAGTTTGTACACGAAGTGCGTCCAGTTTTTGCCGTGACCCTCTCTACTCTTTCGCGCATGCTATGCGGGTGATATGATGATACCATGCCAAGTTTCAACATTTTCAGGATTCATTTTGTAGTGATTTTCAATTTCACGGTCATTTAGCTCTCTAAACAATTAGGTAAATGACCGAAAAACAACAAATGATGTCAGAACATGTTGGAAATTGATGACGTCGCTTTGAATGCTGCATACTGAACACAAAAGAAGTCCGGAGTTCAAATAAGTTTAAAAAACATTGAAGTGGCCGTGTAACAGATGAGTTCTCGTCCGAAACCCTGATACTCCGAAAGAGTTTGTCCAGTTTGTACACGAAGTGCGTCCAGTTTTTGCCGTGACCCTCTCTACTCTTTCGCGCATGCTATGCGGGTGATATGATGATACCATGCCAAGTTTCAACATTTTCAGGATTCATTTTGTAGTGATTTTCAATTTCACGGTCATTTAGCTCTCTAAACAATTAGGTAAATGACCGAAAAACAACAAATGATGTCAGAACATGTTGGAAATTGATGACGTCGCTTTGAATGCTGCATACTGAACACAAAAGAAGTCCGGAGTTCAAATAAGTTTAAAAAACATTGAAGTGGCCGTGTAACAGATGAGTTCTCGTCCGAAACCCTGATACTCCGAAAGAGTTTGTCCAGTTTGTACACGAAGTGCGTCCAGTTTTTGCCGTGACCCTCTCTACTCTTTCGCGCATGCTATGCGGGTGATATGATGATACCATGCCAAGTTTCAACATTTTCAGGATTCATTTTGTAGTGATTTTCAATTTCACGGTCATTTAGCTCTCTAAACAATTAGGTAAATGACCGAAAAACAACAAATGATGTCAGAACATGTTGGAAATTGATGACGTCGCTTTGAATGCTGCATACTGAACACAAAAGAAGTCCGGAGTTCAAATAAGTTTAAAAAACATTGAAGTGGCCATGTAACAGATGAGTTCTCGTCCGAAACCCTGATACTCCGAAAGAGTTTGTCCAGTTTGTACACGAAGTGCGTCCAGTTTTTGCCGTGACCCTCTCTACTCTTTCGCGCATGCTATGCGGGTGATATGATGATACCATGCCAAGTTTCAACATTTTCAGGATTCATTTTGTAGTGATTTTCAATTTCACGGTCATTTAGCTCTCTAAACAATTAGGTAAATGACCGAAAAACAACAAATGATGTCAGAACATGTTGGAAATTGATGACGTCGCTTTGAATGCTGCATACTGAACACAAAAGAAGTCCGGAGTTCAAATAAGTTTAAAAAACATTGAAGTGGCCATGTAACAGATGAGTTCTCGTCCGAAACCCTGATACTCCGAAAGAGTTTGTCCAGTTTGTACACGAAGTGCGTCCAGTTTTTGCCGTGACCCTCTCTACTCTTTCGCGCATGCTATGCGGGTGATATGATGATACCATGCCAAGTTTCAACATTTTCAGGATTCATTTTGTAGTGATTTTCAATTTCACGGTCATTTAGCTCTCTAAACAATTAGGTAAATGACCGAAAAACAACAAATGATGTCAGAACATGTTGGAAATTGATGACGTCGCTTTGAATGCTGCATACTGAACACAAAAGAAGTCCGGAGTTCAAATAAGTTTAAAAAACATTGAAGTGGCCGTGTAACAGATGAGTTCTCGTCCGAAACCCTGATACTCCGAAAGAGTTTGTCCAGTTTGTACACGAAGTGCGTCCAGTTTTTGCCGTGACCCTCTCTACTCTTTCGCGCATGCTATGCGGGTGATATGATGATACCATGCCAAGTTTCAACATTTTCAGGATTCATTTTGTAGTGATTTTCAATTTCACGGTCATTTAGCTCTCTAAACAATTAGGTAAATGACCGAAAAACAACAAATGATGTCAGAACATGTTGGAAATTGATGACGTCGCTTTGAATGCTGCATACTGAACACAAAAGAAGTCCGGAGTTCAAATAAGTTTAAAAAACATTGAAGTGGCCGTGTAACAGATGAGTTCTCGTCCGAAACCCTGATACTCCGAAAGAGTTTGTCCAGTTTGTACACGAAGTGCGTCCAGTTTTTGCCGTGACCCTCTCTACTCTTTCGCGCATGCTATGCGGGTGATATGATGATACCATGCCAAGTTTCAACATTTTCAGGATTCATTTTGTAGTGATTTTCAATTTCACGGTCATTTAGCTCTCTAAACAATTAGGTAAATGACCGAAAAACAACAAATGATGTCAGAACATGTTGGAAATTGATGACGTCGCTTTGAATGCTGCATACTGAACACAAAAGAAGTCCGGAGTTCAAATAAGTTTAAAAAACATTGAAGTGGCCGTGTAACAGATGAGTTCTCGTCCGAAACCCTGATACTCCGAAAGAGTTTGTCCAGTTTGTACACGAAGTGCGTCCAGTTTTTGCCGTGACCCTCTCTACTCTTTCGCGCATGCTATGCGGGTGATATGATGATACCATGCCAAGTTTCAACATTTTCAGGATTCATTTTGTAGTGATTTTCAATTTCACGGTCATTTAGCTCTCTAAACAATTAGGTAAATGACCGAAAAACAACAAATGATGTCAGAACATGTTGGAAATTGATGACGTCGCTTTGAATGCTGCATACTGAACACAAAAGAAGTCCGGAGTTCAAATAAGTTTAAAAAACATTGAAGTGGCCATGTAACAGATGAGTTCTCGTCCGAAACCCTGATACTCCGAAAGAGTTTGTCCAGTTTGTACACGAAGTGCGTCCAGTTTTTGCCGTGACCCTCTCTACTCTTTCGCGCATGCTATGCGGGTGATATGATGATACCATGCCAAGTTTCAACATTTTCAGGATTCATTTTGTAGTGATTTTCAATTTCACGGTCATTTAGCTCTCTAAACAATTAGGTAAATGACCGAAAAACAACAAATGATGTCAGAACATGTTGGAAATTGATGACGTCGCTTTGAATGCTGCATACTGAACACAAAAGAAGTCCGGAGTTCAAATAAGTTTAAAAAACATTGAAGTGGCCATGTAACAGATGAGTTCTCGTCCGAAACCCTGATACTCCGAAAGAGTTTGTCCAGTTTGTACACGAAGTGCGTCCAGTTTTTGCCGTGACCCTCTCTACTCTTTCGCGCATGCTATGCGGGTGATATGATGATACCATGCCAAGTTTCAACATTTTCAGGATTCATTTTGTAGTGATTTTCAATTTCACGGTCATTTAGCTCTCTAAACAATTAGGTAAATGACCGAAAAACAACAAATGATGTCAGAACATGTTGGAAATTGATGACGTCGCTTTGAATGCTGCATACTGAACACAAAAGAAGTCCGGAGTTCAAATAAGTTTAAAAAACATTGAAGTGGCCATGTAACAGATGAGTTCTCGTCCGAAACCCTGATACTCCGAAAGAGTTTGTCCAGTTTGTACACGAAGTGCGTCCAGTTTTTGCCGTGACCCTCTCTACTCTTTCGCGCATGCTATGCGGGTGATATGATGATACCATGCCAAGTTTCAACATTTTCAGGATTCATTTTGTAGTGATTTTCAATTTCACGGTCATTTAGCTCTCTAAACAATTAGGTAAATGACCGAAAAACAACAAATGATGTCAGAACATGTTGGAAATTGATGACGTCGCTTTGAATGCTGCATACTGAACACAAAAGAAGTCCGGAGTTCAAATAAGTTTAAAAAACATTGAAGTGGCCGTGTAACAGATGAGTTCTCGTCCGAAACCCTGATACTCCGAAAGAGTTTGTCCAGTTTGTACACGAAGTGCGTCCAGTTTTTGCCGTGACCCTCTCTACTCTTTCGCGCATGCTATGCGGGTGATATGATGATACCATGCCAAGTTTCAACATTTTCAGGATTCATTTTGTAGTGATTTTCAATTTCACGGTCATTTAGCTCTCTAAACAATTAGGTAAATGACCGAAAAACAACAAATGATGTCAGAACATGTTGGAAATTGATGACGTCGCTTTGAATGCTGCATACTGAACACAAAAGAAGTCCGGAGTTCAAATAAGTTTAAAAAACATTGAAGTGGCCATGTAACAGATGAGTTCTCGTCCGAAACCCTGATACTCCGAAAGAGTTTGTCCAGTTTGTACACGAAGTGCGTCCAGTTTTTGCCGTGACCCTCTCTACTCTTTCGCGCATGCTATGCGGGTGATATGATGATACCATGCCAAGTTTCAACATTTTCAGGATTCATTTTGTAGTGATTTTCAATTTCACGGTCATTTAGCTCTCTAAACAATTAGGTAAATGACCGAAAAACAACAAATGATGTCAGAACATGTTGGAAATTGATGACGTCGCTTTGAATGCTGCATACTGAACACAAAAGAAGTCCGGAGTTCAAATAAGTTTAAAAAACATTGAAGTGGCCATGTAACAGATGAGTTCTCGTCCGAAACCCTGATACTCCGAAAGAGTTTGTCCAGTTTGTACACGAAGTGCGTCCAGTTTTTGCCGTGACCCTCTCTACTCTTTCGCGCATGCTATGCGGGTGATATGATGATACCATGCCAAGTTTCAACATTTTCAGGATTCATTTTGTAGTGATTTTCAATTTCACGGTCATTTAGCTCTCTAAACAATTAGGTAAATGACCGAAAAACAACAAATGATGTCAGAACATGTTGGAAATTGATGACGTCGCTTTGAATGCTGCATACTGAACACAAAAGAAGTCCGGAGTTCAAATAAGTTTAAAAAACATTGAAGTGGCCATGTAACAGATGAGTTCTCGTCCGAAACCCTGATACTCGAAAGAGTTTGTCCAGTTTGTACACGAAGTGCGTCCAGTTTTTGCCGTGACCCTCTCTACTCTTTCGCGCATGCTATGCGGGTGATATGATGATACCATGCCAAGTTTCAACATTTTCAGGATTCATTTTGTAGTGATTTTCAATTTCACGGTCATTTAGCTCTCTAAACAATTAGGTAAATGACCGAAAAACAACAAATGATGTCAGAACATGTTGGAAATTGATGACGTCGCTTTGAATGCTGCATACTGAACACAAAAGAAGTCCGGAGTTCAAATAAGTTTAAAAAACATTGAAGTGGCCATGTAACAGATGAGTTCTCGTCCGAAACCCTGATACTCCGAAAGAGTTTGTCCAGTTTGTACACGAAGTGCGTCCAGTTTTTGCCGTGACCCTCTCTACTCTTTCGCGCATGCTATGCGGGTGATATGATGATACCATGCCAAGTTTCAACATTTTCAGGATTCATTTTGTAGTGATTTTCAATTTCACGGTCATTTAGCTCTCTAAACAATTAGGTAAATGACCGAAAAACAACAAATGATGTCAGAACATGTTGGAAATTGATGACGTCGCTTTGAATGCTGCATACTGAACACAAAAGAAGTCCGGAGTTCAAATAAGTTTAAAAAACATTGAAGTGGCCATGTAACAGATGAGTTCTCGTCCGAAACCCTGATACTCCGAAAGAGTTTGTCCAGTTTGTACACGAAGTGCGTCCAGTTTTTGCCGTGACCCTCTCTACTCTTTCGCGCATGCTATGCGGGTGATATGATGATACCATGCCAAGTTTCAACATTTTCAGGATTCATTTTGTAGTGATTTTCAATTTCACGGTCATTTAGCTCTCTAAACAATTAGGTAAATGACCGAAAAACAACAAATGATGTCAGAACATGTTGGAAATTGATGACGTCGCTTTGAATGCTGCATACTGAACACAAAAGAAGTCCGGAGTTCAAATAAGTTTAAAAAACATTGAAGTGGCCATGTAACAGATGAGTTCTCGTCCGAAACCCTGATACTCCGAAAGAGTTTGTCCAGTTTGTACACGAAGTGCGTCCAGTTTTTGCCGTGACCCTCTCTACTCTTTCGCGCATGCTATGCGGGTGATATGATGATACCATGCCAAGTTTCAACATTTTCAGGATTCATTTTGTAGTGATTTTCAATTTCACGGTCATTTAGCTCTCTAAACAATTAGGTAAATGACCGAAAAACAACAAATGATGTCAGAACATGTTGGAAATTGATGACGTCGCTTTAAATGCTGCATACTGAACACAAAAGAAGTCCGGAGTTCAAATAAGTTTAAAAAACATTGAAGTGGCCATGTAACAGATGAGTTCTCGTCCGAAACCCTGATACTCCGAAAGAGTTTGTCCAGTTTGTACACGAAGTGCGTCCAGTTTTTGCCGTGACCCTCTCTACTCTTTCGCGCATGCTATGCGGGTGATATGATGATACCATGCCAAGTTTCAACATTTTCAGGATTCATTTTGTAGTGATTTTCAATTTCACGGTCATTTAGCTCTCTAAACAATTAGGTAAATGACCGAAAAACAACAAATGATGTCAGAACATGTTGGAAATTGATGACATCGCTTTAAATGCTGCATACTGAACACAAAAGAAGTCCGGAGTTCAAATAAGTTTAAAAAACATTGAAGTGGCCATGTAACAGATGAGTTCTCGTCCGAAACCCTGATACTCTGAAAGAGTTTGTCCAGTTTCTACATGAAGTGCGTCCAGTTTTTGCCGTGACCCTCTCTACTCTTTCACGCATGCTATGCGGGTGATATGATGATACCATGCCAAGTTTTAACATTTTCAGGATTCATTTTGTAGTGATTTTCTATTTCAGGGTCATTTAGGTCTCTAAACAATTAGGTAAATGACCGAAAAACAACAAATAATGTCAGAACATTTTGGAAATTGATGACGTCGCTTTAAATGTTGCATACTGAACACAAAAGAAGTCCGGAGTTTAAATAAGTTATTAAAAATAAAAAAGAGGTGCAATGCTGGTTAATTTGCTTCAAGCCATTCGGAATAGTGTAGACTGCACTGCACATAGCTCAGTGCAATCTATGCTATTCCGCAAGGCTTGAAGCTAATCAACATGTAGGTGAGCATTGCAACTCTTCGTCATTGTCTGTGCACTCACGGCTTATAAACCACTCATACTGCCTCTCTCTTGGCGAGGTGGGACTAAAAACAGCTTGCCATAACCTCATTAGTACCGGTTCGTGGTACGAACCGGCACTAAATGGTGATGGTGGGGCCATAGCCTGACCGCAGGCTGACACAGCCTCTTTAGTACCGGTTCGTGGCATGAACCGGTACTAAAGGTTCGCCATGAACCGGTACTATTGATCGCCGCCACGAACCGGCACTAATGTACACATTAGTGCCGGCTCTAATTCAAACCGGCACTAATGTGCTTCACATTTGACCCTTTTTCTACTAGTGGTGCACTCTTTACCCACGAGTAACGGATTCCTTTAGTCCATCGGGACTAATTCCATCTACGGTCTTTTAATTGAAAACACACCTAACCGCACACACCAGCCAAACTCACCGGTGTCTGGAATCACCCTTGACACCTGTTAAGCAAAACTCTAAGTGGGGAGGCTACAACCTCGACGTAGCATGGGATCACAAAATTTATACCACGCGCAAACTGGGGGAGCTACACCCTTCGGCTACAACCGAAAACACCCATGCCCCCGGACCAGGTGGCATGCCTACCGGTGGCCTCCGGTATCTTCCACCATGGCCTCTCTGTACGGTGTGTGCTATGAAAGGGGTTGACAACTTACTGAACCGTACCCTACCTGTGGCAGGGACAAGTGGTAGTATGAAACAAGTATGGGGGTTACCGGAACAAGAGTCGATCTATTGTCGACTCAGGAGGTTTAAGTATTTCTTGCATGGTTAGCTCAAGAGTAATATTTCATATCCATCAAACACAAGCACCACTCATCATACCTCCCCTGCCCCACCGGTCATAACCGTCTCGACGAGGGACAAGCTCATGTCTACCCAAGACAGCGAATTTCCCGGATCCTTCCCGGTAGGCATGAGGGTATATGAGGGTGATTGCTATCACAAGTATATCCATTTCCAACAGCAAGCATTTTCGTTATGCACTCAATGCGTATGATCATATCGTCTCATAAAAATAACTAATGCTCCATGTCGAGGTGGGGTTATAACCGTATCAAACAACCCACAAAATATTATGCCATGGTTCAGAATGCTTGCCTTCAAGTTGTGGAGAGGCAGGGTGTATTCCAAAACTTTGAAAGTTTTCTCCTCCCTCCAACAAATCCTATTTTTGGAAATATTTAAATTAACACATAGTTTGAAAACGGTACAAAAAAGTTTCTTGGAAAATTTTGAAATAAATATGAAAATAAACTAGACAATATTTGAGAAACGACAGAAAAAGAATCAAGTCGTTTGGATTTATATTTTAAAAGTTATAGCCAGTCAAAGTTTAGTCAAATCTGTTTTTAAAATAAAACAGAAAAAAGGGAAAACGTTTCGGGCAGAATACGTCGTCGATGCAGGGGATACGTACTCGGGGGTTTGCGCTTCCACTTAAACCATGTGGAGGCGGGGCTGGGTCTCTGACAGTGGGTCCAGGGGGCCCACTATCAGGTTTGACCAGTCCATCTCTCCCTCCTCTTCCTCTGCCCGAACGGAGGCGAGGCAACGGCGATCAACGCCGGCGAACGGCGGCTCCCCGCGGGCTCCAGAGGGTCGGGATGGATCCGCAAGACCGGGGCGGTCCTCCCGGTGGTCGTTGGGTCGGCGGGGGTGGAGGGAGTCGCCAGCGGTGAGCTTCGCGGCGGAGGAGGCTTCGGGAGCAAAGTGGGTTTGGGGCTATGGTGGTTCCCGATCAAAATCGAGCAGGGGGATGGGTTCACGGGAGGAAGAGAGAGCTTCTGGTGAAGAGAGTTGAGAAGGGGAGGCCCTGGTGGCGCCGGAGTGAACGAGGTAGTGGCGGCGGCCGTGGTTGCCGGAGAAGAAGAAGACGACCCCTCTGGTCTTTCTACTGCCATGGGAGGGTCAGTGAGGGAGTGAGGGAAGTTGCTTGAGGGCTTGACGAGCTCGGGGCTTCTTATATAGGCGAGCAGTGGCAGTTCTGCGGCGGCCGGGGATAAGATTGCCGGCGACCGCCATTCTATAGCAGCAGGGGGACGTGGCGGGGCTGAGGATGGCGGCAGAAGCTAGCAGACGAGCGGGTTCTGCACTAGGGGCGAGCTGGCGCGTGCTCGTGGCTTGGGCGGCGCCGTCCTCGCCAGAAACTCATTGTGGCCAGCCACTAGCTGCCGCGGCCGACCTGACGACGGCGCGGTGGGGCTCTCGGTGCAGCTTGGAGCATTCTGGTGAGTGGATGAGGTCGAGGGGTGCGGCTCTGCAGGCGAGTAAGGGCCGGGGCGCGACCCGGTGACCCGAGCGCACGCACGTGCAAAACGCGCGCTCTGGGCGTGCCCAGAGCACGCACGAGACGTGTTCGACAGTATGCCAGGGTAGCCTAGAGTGCTTGAGCGGGGCTGGCAAGTAAGAGGACCAGTTTAGGGTTAGCGAGGGGATCAAGGGACATGGTGGATAGGTCAGGGGCTCAAGTTCACAATGTAAACTTCAAATCATGCCAAATCTGGCTATGCACTCAGGGTGTTTGACAAAATGCCAAGGGCATCTAGGCAATACTTGGGGTGGCCAAATTCTCCAGATCAGTGTCTCTTTGGATGGATAAGAGGGTGGTGAAGTTAGTTTGACAAAAGAAAAAACTTGTTAGTGCAAGTTTTGCAAAACTTTAGTCCTGGGCAGAAGGTAAATGGCATGGTTTCAAGAACCAAAAATGCTCCAATGAGTCCAACCTCCTGGACTTAAGGGTTTGGTATGGTGTACTACAAGCAAAATTTAATAGGGATACAGTACAATTCACCAAGCTGGACCAGAATGAAAAAGGGGTTGATTCACTCAATTTTTTTCAAAGAACATAAAAGGGTTTTTGCATAAAGTATAATAATATACTCCCATTAACATCCCATAATTTTGGTGGAAACTATAATGAAATATTTAAAGGGGTTGTAGTGCAAAATTGCTCTCTGGACCAGATTTAGAAACATGGTGTAGAGATCAAAATATTAAATGAATGAAATATATTTTTGCATAAAAGTGATTTAAAAACATCACATGACATCTCCAAATTTTGGTGAAAATTTTAAATGAATTTATCAAGACGTGGTAGTTCAAAAAGAGCTCCAAACCAATGAAAAATCATTTTAAGGAATAAAGCTCAGAGGCAAATAATAATGCAAATAAATTCCACTGATAATAGAAATGCTTTTCTTGAAAGGGCAAACAAGTCCAATAATATATTTGGAAAGTTCTTCACTTGAGGTAAAAACTCCAAAATAATAAGGTAAAGAAAGGCCCTGAAACCAAAAGAAAAGCCAGAAAATAAAAGTTTAAATTTCCTGGAAAAATTTTAACTAATAAAACAAGGTTAAAAATTTTGGGGTGTCACATTATATGTGCCAGTATTTGATTTATATGCAATTTGAGGTAAAAAATAACACTTAGTTTGCATATGTAGGTGTGGTTTACTTAGTGCCTTCAAAATCTCCGTCGTAACCACCGTCGATCGCCCGCACTGTCCCGTCGCCGGCACCACCTTGTGGTGAGCCTCTTGTTCATGAAATTTTGTATAAAAATTGATGTTTGTGTGATTTGCATATATAGTTACTCGTATAATTATCTTACCCGTACGTTGTTTGTTATACATAGTGCCATGGTTTTGATATCCGTCCCCGTCGGCCCTCGTCCTTGTTATGATTCGGATGTGGTATATATATTCTCTTTTAAAACTAGTTGCATTTCGTGTTTATGACAAATTATGCCCATCAAGTTGACATAGATATTTTTTCTAGGAGGTATGTGAACCATAAATTCCAACCGACCCTATTGTCGAGCGGTTAAATTTAGTTGAAAGAGAAAACGAGTACTTGAAACAAAAATTGAAAAGAATTGAGGGGGAGAAGATGGAATTCGAGTTGCATGTTGCCGATGTCGTCGATGATCACAAGATCAAGATGGAGAAAATGTGCTTGAAGATTAGAAAGATTAGAAAATATGCCATCGATAGTGAGGATTGGTATCATTATGCTGTTGGATCAATTGTTACCTTAGTTGCAATCTTGATCGCATTTGTTGTTGCATTTAATGCTTTAGCTAGAGAGTTATTTGTTTGTTGCATTTAAGTGTTGTATGAACTTGTATTAAGTTGGTGTTTTTGGTGCTTTGTATTGAAGATGAGCCGACAATGGATGTATGATGACCGATGCTCTCCCGAGTTCATTAATGGCATGCAAACTTTTCTGCTTGCGGCTGAGGCAAAGAAGCGGGCGGATGGTTTTATTCTTTGTCCATGTGTTGTCTGTAAGAATGGTCAAAATTACTCTAAGTCAAGAATCATTCACGTCCACCTGTGTAAGTCCGGTTTCGTGCCCCACTATAATGTTTGGACGAAGCACGGAGAAAGAGGGGTTATGATGGAAGACGATGAAGAAGAAGAGGACGACGACAGTTATCCTGGCCATGGGTTCCCTGAATATGATTATACAACAATGGGGGAAGAAGCTGAGCCGGTAATGCAGGAAGAAGCTGAGCTGGCAATGCGGGAAGAAGCTAAAGAAGAGGCATCAGATGAGCCCGTTGATGATCTAGGTCGGGCCATTGCCGATGAAAGAGAAACTGTGCAAGTGATTTGGAGAAGAAGAAATTGCAGCGCATGTTTGAGGATCACAAAAAATTGTTGTACCCGAATTGCGTAGGTGGCAAGAAAAAGCTGGGCACCACACTGGAATTGTTGCAATTGAAGGCAAAGAATGGTGAATCTGACAATGGATTTGGAAAGTTGCTGGTAATGATAAAGGATATGCTTCCAAAGGACAACGAATTGCCCAAGAGTACGTACGAAGCAAAGAAGGCTGTCTGCCCTCTAGGGTTAGAGGTGCAGAAGATACATGCATTCCCTAATGATTGCATCCTCTACCATGGTGAGTATGAGGATTTGAATGCTTGCCCGGTATGCGGTGCATTGCGCTATAAGATCAGCCGCGATGACCCTGGTGATGTCGAGGGCAAGCGCCCCAGGAAGAAGATTCCTGCCAAGGTGATGTGGTTTGCTCCTATAATACCACAGTTGAAACGTTTGTTCCAAAACAAAGAGCATGCCAAGGCGATGCGATGGCACAGAGAAGACCATAAGAAAGACGGAAAGTTGAGAGTACCTGCTGATGGGCCGCAGTGGAGAAAAATCGAAAGAAAGTACGGCAAGGAGTTTGCAGATGATGCAAGGAGCGTATGGTTTGGTCTAAGCGCAGATGGCATTAATCCTTTTGAGGAGCAGAGCAGCAACCATAGCACCTGGCCTGTGACTCTATGTTTGTATAACCTTCCTCCTTGGTTGTGCATGAAGCGGAAGTTCATTATGATGCCAGTGCTCATCCAAGGCCCTAAGCAACCCAGAAACGACATTGATGTGTACATAAGGCCATTAGTTGAAGAACTCTTAGAACTGTGGAATGGAACAGGTGTACGTGCGTGGAATGAGCACATGGGGGAAGAATTTGACCTAAAGGCGTTGTTGTTCATGACAATCAATGATTGGCCTGCTCTCAGTAACCTTTCAGGACAAACAAACAAGGGATACCGCGCATGCACGCACTGTTTGGACGATACCGATTGTATATATTTGGCTAATTGTAAGAAGAATGTGTACCTGGGACATTGTCGATTTCTTCCGAGCAGGCATCCCGTAAGAAAGAAAGGCAAGCATTTCAAAGGTGAGGCGGATTACCGGACGAAGCCTCGCCACCGTACTAGTGCTGATGTACATGATATGGTCAAGGATTTGAAGGTGGTCTTTGGAAAGGGTCCGGGTGGACAACCTGTTTTGAAGGACGCTGACAGACGCGCACCCATGTGGAAGAAGAAATCTATATTTTGGGACCTGCCCTATTGGAAAGACCTAGAGGTCCGCTCCGCAATCGACGTGATGCACGTGACGAAGAATCTTTGTGTGACCCTGCTTGGCTTCTTGGGCGTGTATGGGAAGACAAAAAATACACCTGAGGCATGGGAGGACCAGCAACGTATGCACGGAAAAGACGGCATACATCAGGGTCATGCAAGCTACGCTCTTACCAAAGAAGAGAAGGAAATCTTCTTTGAATGCCTGCTCAGTTTTAAGGTACCGTCTGGCTTCTCGTCAAATATAAAGGGAATAATAAACATGGCAGAGAAAAGTTCCAGAACCTAAAGTCTCATGACTGCCACGTGATTATGACGTAACTGCTTCCGGTTGCATTGAGGGGGTTCTACCGGAAAATGTTCGATTAGCCATTGTGAAGCTATGTGCATTTCTCAATGCAATCTCTCAGTAGGTAATCGATCCAGAAATCATACCAAGGTTAGAGAATGATTTGGTGCAATGTCTTTTCTTTCAAGTTGGTGTTCCCACCATCCTTCTTCAACATCATGACGCACGTCCTAGTTCACCTATGCGAAGAGATTAACGTTTTGGGTCCTGTATTTCTACACAATATGTTCCCCTTTGAGAGGTTCATGGGAGTCTTAAAGAAATATGTTCATAACCATGCTAGGCCAGAAGGAAGCATCTCCAAGGGCCATGAAAATGAGGAGGTCATTGAGTTATGTATTGACTTTATTCTTGACCTTAAGCCGATTGGTGTTCCTGAATCGCGGCATAAGGGCAGACTGGATGGAACAGGCGCACTAGGAGGGGAACAAATAATATGTATGGACGGACATTCTCTCACTGAAGCACACTACACAGTTCTACAGAATTACGCCTTGGTGGCTCCGTATATGGATGAACACAAGAATTTGCTACGCTCCAAACACCCAGAGCGGTCTGATGACTGGATTACACGTGAACAAACCAGAAGTTTCGCCAGCTGGTTGCAGACATGTACCATGCATGACACCTCTATTGAAGATGACCTGTACTTGCTGTCCCAGTTACCATCTTCGAATATAATGACTTTCAAAGGGTACGAGATAAATGGTAATACATTTTACACGATTGCCCAAGATAAGAAGAGCACCAACCAAAACAGTGGTGTCCGCTTTGATGCAGAAACCAAGACGGGAAATGAAACATATTATGGTTATATACAAGACATATGGGAACTTGACTATCGACGTGGTTTGAAGGTCCCTTTGTTTCGGTGCAAATGGGTCAATATGACACGAGGCGGGGTAACGGCAGACCCGCAGTACGGAATGACAATACTGGATCTCAACAATCTTGCGTATGCAGACGAACCATTCGTCCTAGCCAATGATGTGGCACA
Organism: Triticum aestivum; assembly: GCF_018294505.1. Lineage (NCBI taxonomy): Eukaryota > Viridiplantae > Streptophyta > Magnoliopsida > Poales > Poaceae > Triticum > Triticum aestivum. The sequence continues at coordinate 587,178,218 of NC_057809.1, read as the reverse complement.
GGTTTTCTATGTGAAGGACATGTCTACCAAGCCAAGAAAAAGAAAAGATAAGGAAGCGAATGCATCGTACAATGAGCCAAAGCGGCACATAGTTCTTTCTGGGAAGAGAAACATCGTGGGAGTGGATGACAAGACAGAAATGTCAGAAGATTATGAAAAGTTTGATGAAATTGCTCCATTCATAGTGAATATTTACCCGAGAATCCCGTTAAATGATGAAGATTTTCCATGGTTACGGCACAAAGGGACACACGCGAAGAAAAAGTTTCACACCCAAAGATCTGGGATGTGATCAGCTTCACTATCATCACTTTCTTCTGTGTTTCACACCCAGGAGGGAATCTTTGTAATAGTTAGGGTAGTTATGTGTTTTGGCATTTGAAAAGCGAAGAAATTTTATGTGCAAACAAATTCTTTCATGCCTTTACTGATTTTTAAACTTAAGTTATTCACAAACTAGCGATTCACACTAATTTCAAATAATTCAAAATTTAAACTATTCAAATTTGAAAACTACGGGCACTAACAAAGAGTTTGTAATTTTTGTACCTAAAGCAAAAATATTCACAAAGAATATCTAAATACACAAAAAAACAACTCAAAAATAAATAAAGCAAAAAAAAATAAAAAAAGCCCGCCTATTGGGCCAGAGCGGCCTACATACGACTAGAAACCCACCGCACGGGGGGTTATAAACCAGTGCGGACGCCCCTCGGCTAGCGAGGTGGGACTAAACTTGCCGCACCGCACCTGCGCTAGCGCACCCCCTTTAGTACCGGGTGGTGGCACCAACCGGTACTAAAGAGGGGCCTTTAGTACCGGTTGGAGCCACCAACCGGTACTAAAGGGGGTGTGCTTCCCGCCGCTTGGCCTGGCCAAAATAGGCCTTTAGTACCGGTTGGTGGCTCCAACCGGTACTAAAGGTCCATCCTATATAAGAAAACACTTCAAAAGTTTCAGTTTCTCATCTGCTTCTTCTCCTCTGCCCTGTCGCCCGACGCCCCCGTCTCCATATCCCTCGTCGCCGCCCCCGTCGCCGCCCCGTCCCCGTCGTCGCCGCCCCGCCGTCCCCGTCCCTGTCATCCCCGTCGTCACCGCCGCCCCGTCCCGGCCCATCCCG